>NC_041392.1:135528685-135608396 GCF_002162155.2 Triticum dicoccoides | reverse complement strand
GTGGAGGGGTGGATGAACAGGACCCCGTGGTGTGGAGGGCTGGATGAACAGTATATGGTGGAGGGGTGGTTGAACAGGACCCCGTCGTGTGGAGGGCTGGATGAACAGTAGACGGTGGAGGGGTGCCCGTGGAGGGGTGGTTGAACAGGACCCCGTGGTGTGGAGGGCTAGATGAACAGTAGATGGTGGAGGGGTAGTTGAACAGTAGCCGGTGGAGTAGCGCGTGGTGGAGGCTGGATGAACAGGAGCCCGTGGAGGCTGGAGGAGGTCGACGGTGGAGATGAGCAGTATCCCGTGGAGTCCCGTTTTGCGGTACACCACACCCCACCCGATGAACAGGACCCCCGTTTCGACCGTAGCGCTCCAACACAAGTCCGTTTCGTTCGTTTTGCGATACGCCACACCCATCCCGATCAACAGGACCCCCGTTTCGACCGTAGGAGGTCCATTTCCTCCGTTTTGCGGTACGCCAGACCCCTCCCGATGAACAGGATCCCATTTCGAACGTGGTCGGTCGAACACAAGGCCGTTTCCTCCGTTCTGCGGTACGCCAGGCCTCGTTTCCATCGCCTGTTCCGTCCAAGCCCTCCCGATGAACACGACGCATTCCGCTGCCTCCCCATGAACACGACGCATTCCGTTGCCTCCCCATGAACACAACGCATTCTGTTGCCTCCCCATGAACACGATGACGACGCTGTTTCTTCGTTCTGACCCAGCCATGTACGCGAGCCCTGGCCGTACGTATGCGCGAGTAGGCGTTTGAGACCCCGCCCGTTTGTACACATACGTGGCCGTATTTTCTTTCTTGCACCCTGGCCGATGTACGTACATGTAAATGCTACGTGTGCGCCTCTACTATGACACATGCACGCCTCTACTACAACATGTGCGCGCCTCTACATCGACCAGTATGTACGTACACGTTCGCGACCAGAATGACAATGCTACGTACGCTTCGACCAGGTGGGTCCCGACTGTCAGGCACTTCCTTGCCTGCGAAGATGTAGCTGGTGGGTCCCAGCAGTCAGGGGCGAATTGTTTTTTTGCCCGGACGCACTTCCTGGCGTGCGAAGATGTAGCTGGTGGGTCCCAGCAGTCAGGGGGAAACATTTTTTTCACGAAATACGGTGGCCCGTCCGATGGATCTCGCTGTCAGGTGGAGGAATAATTATTTTGCACATAATAAGGAGGCACTTCCTTGCTGCGGCCGTGGACCCAGCTGTCAGCCTCTCCACGTACAGTCCACGTCCGATGGAAGTCGTTCCTTGACCACGTTGACCACGCTGCGCCGAGAGCACCAGGGCGGTGGATGACGGCGAGCCCTAGGAAGGGGACGACGCGGAGCCGGGGAAGACGTGGCAGTGGATGCCCATGCGTAGAGGAGTACGAGGGTTCACTGGTTCGCTGCGGTGTGAGGTCGTCGTCGCCGTGGGATAATAGGGGGTGTGGGTGAGTAGAGGGATGGTCTGGCCAGTGGTGGGAGTAGTAGGGGCGGTGAGGCCTCCGCCGCATCGCAGCCGGGCACGGGAGGTAGGAGCACGAAGCATGACCGGCGCTGGTTTGGGCGGCTGGAGCAAGAAGACCAGAGGTTGAAGAATCACTACGGCCGTTGGATGGACATCGTACGGTCACTGGAGCTAGAATCGTGCATATTGACTAAGTTGACAAAGCCCTCCGTCCCCGTCAACTTAGTAGGCCCACAAGTCAGCCTACCACTATACTGGGTCCCAGCTAACAGGGGGAGTATTCATTTTTTTGTGCGTAATAAGGAGGCACTTCCTTGGGTCCGAGCTGTCAGTGGAGGTAACATTTTTTTCATGAAATACAGAGGCCCTTTTGGTGGGTCCCTTATGTCAGGTGGAGGAATCATTATTTTACGGGTAATAAGGAGGCATTTCCTTGCGTGCGGCCGTGGACCCAGCTGTCGGCCTCTCCACGTAAAGTCCACTTCAGATGCATGTCGGTCGTTGACCATGTTGACCAGGCCGCGCAGAGAGCACCAGGGCGGTGGACGACGGTGAGGCCTAGGAAGGGAACGACACGGAGGCAGGGAAGACTCGGCAGTTGTTTCCCACGTGGAGGGGAGTACGACTGTATGAGGGTTTACTGGTTCGTCTGCCGTCGCCGGAGAATAACAACAAGTGTGGGTGAGTAGAGGGATGGCTAGGCCAGCGATGGGAGTACGGTGGGGCGGTGAGGCCTACGCGGCAGCATAGCCGGCCGCGGGGAGGAGGGAGCAGGCAGTCCCGCCGGCGCCTGTTTGAGCGGCTGGAGCAGGAAGAGCCGAGATTAAAGAAGCACGACGGCCGTTGGATGGCCATCCAACAGTCACTGCTTGTGCGTCAATCTTTTTTTAGGAAAGCCTCAAATATGTGGAAAACAACATACAACCCATTGGCTAATTCTTAAGGTTTTTTTGGAGCCCATATTCTTTTTGTTAGCAGTACAACCCATATTGTGGCCACGGTTAAAAAATTATACGAAATTTTGCATATTTCTGTGCGGTCCGAACTGTTTTTAATCCCGAAATTTCGACTCACATTCAAACTGATTTTAAAAATAAATGTATATCAATATAAAATCTAACAAATTCTCCACGCATAAATATTAATGTAATTTAAAATCTCGAAATGAAAAAAAGATATTTGAAACTAATTGCCGGTTTGATGTGTTTTAGAAATGTACAGCCCATTTCTCATTACTGATGGGCCATTTTCTCGGCCAGCCGAATGACATCTCTCCTCGTCTTGAAAGATTTGCAGCCCAACAGGCCTGACAAAGCGACTTACTTGGCAAATCACAAAAAACTGGGCTGTGGCCGTGGACCCAGCTGTCAGTCCATTTGTTTTTTTAGTCCATTTGGTGGGCTGGGTGAAACAATGATGTAGCATCTATGCAGCCCATTTAAATCCCATTTGCATTTTTATCGAAAGCCGCGAACTTGCTGGGCTCGGTGAAAATATCATGTTGGGCTAGACGGAGAAATGTTATAAAAACATAAACACATGATTGCACATCAGTAAAATCTTTGCAAGCTTATGTACCCAATCACTAGGAGTTAACTTGCCAAGTTATATATAAATAATAATAATTATTATTTTGTAAGAACTTTCAACTTACGAAATAAAATATCATTTTAATTTGATGAGTTAATAGTATGTGGGGTATTATTATTTTTTAGGCTAGACGTGGGACAGTTGAGTTGGTTCTAGGGGAAAGTACTGGGAGAAAACTCAGTTTACATCGAAAAAGAAAGTGGGAGAAAATTCAGAGACCTGCTGGGTCCACCTGAGGAGGGGAATATGTTGGGAGGAAGGAGATTCAAAGCACGGCAGCCGAGTGAACTAGTTTTTTTGACGGACAAGTGAACTAGTTTACATACATAAGCAAATTGCCACTAAAAAGCAATCAGGTTAATGGGTTCTTAAAAGAAATATTTCGGACAAAACAGATAATTACGACACATAGGCTAATGCATGAAACACTCACATGATAAAGGTGCTTATCAACAGATAAAGTACAACATCTAGACCTTCCTGGCACGCTTGATCATGACATTGCGGTTGTCCGTGTACTCGTCGGTTACAGGAAGCAGACACGCCCTCATGTCCAAGATCTGCATGTACATGTCGTAGCATGCGTATGCGCCCTTGGCCGCGTAGGTTATGTAGGCTAGATTCAGAGGTACCTCCCACGTGTTCAGGTCGTCTTCTTTCATGTTGGTGTATCAGGGGTCGATGATGGTCTCAGCGAGTTCAACCATGGAGTCCTTCTCCTGCCCGTTGCTGATGATCTTGTATTGCTTCTATATGTCGACAAGCTTGTTGCACCAGATGGTCGAATCGTCGCGTTCTTCCTTCTCTGCACCGTAGCTAAGGTGCAGTCGGCGCTGCCGATGAAACGGGCGAATGCTCCAGAACCTGGTGCAGCCATAGGACTGAGGTGAGGCAGAGCTTCACCGAGTCTGTATCGTTGGTGTACATCACATTCAACTTGGTGTAGCCATAGGACTGGACGGTGAACTCAAAGGGGAACTCCTTGCCGAAGTCCATATCCAGCAGGCTCACCCCTCGGATCGCCATGGAGTCTCTTCGAGTGAACGAGTGTGTAGGCGGCAACAGTTTGTTTTTCAGCTCTTGGGGAACTGGATTCAACAGTAAGCTGAGTGTGTACAGGCGACAACAGTTACTACCCCTCCCTCGTCCGATGCATGCCCGACAGAAGATGCACCCTCGGCCACACGTCGGTTCACGAGCGGCTCTGTATTGGTACTGTAATAACAGGAGTTGGTGGTCACTTTACTTAAATTTAATTAGCTTTAATAGAAATTTGTACTTAAAACAAGCAATGCATTCGCTCGTTCTATCAGTGCCACAGGATCAACATGCACAACAATTATAATTATTATTCTCAGGACGCACATGATCATCACATTTGTCGCACTTTCACAAAAGATAATACTACCGAGTTTGAACTATTTGTTATGGTTGTTCCTCTGCATCATCATGCCGTGTTTCCTAGCTTGCAAGATTCAGAACCAACAAATAAGATCCAAATAATAAGTACAACAAAGATGCCTTCACATCTCATTGATTCCCAGGTTGCAAGATTCAGAACCAACAAATAAGATCCAAATAATAAGTACAACAAAGATGCCTACACATCTCACTGATTCCCAGCTTGCAAGATTCAGAACCAACCCATTAGAGCCTTTTGATAAAGTGAATATCGGGATTAAATCCATCTTGGCTAGCCATGTCATACAATCGAAGAACTTGGCGAATGCTCTTGACCGTCACAACATCTGTAGTTGAGTATTCCTGTTTGCACAGCATGTTTGCACAACACAAACAAGGAGACAGGAGAGCATGATTTCGCTTTGATAGCGGCCTCCTTGAACTCAACCTCCAGCTCTACTTGGATGAGGTCTGCCTGGAGTTCCATGATTCAATTCATGCGCCTTTTTCTGCAGTTCACCTGAAATGAAGCAAAGATTGCATCATTTAGCTAGCAAGAAGTACTTGCTCTTGTGAGCTGGCAGGTTCTTCTTTAGTAGTTGCACTAAAATTGAGGAACATTAAGGTTGGCTGTCCAGCTCATGTAAGGTGCAACTATAATTTTCTTATCCTTTTGTGCAGTTCCACTAAAATAAAGTGACATTGTGGTGACAGTGACGGCTCCATCTTGCAAAGGCTAATAAAATGTTGCACGAGATTACCAGCAGAACTTGACGGAAATTTTGGAAACTCCAATCACCATTTTGTGCAGTTCCACCAAAAGTGAGAGATGTTGCCCACGTGACATTTTAGTTGAACTGCACAAGACACTCATTCCAAAAAAAGTGTTTTCTGTAGTTCACCAAAAGGTCACAATAGCAACAAGGTGAAATGGGTATCCCTATCTGCACAAAAAGATAGAAAGTAAACAGTTGCTGGTTAATAAGAATATACGAAACATATACAAAATGAAAAGAAGCATCTTAATTATGTTCATGGCAATCACTCAAGGACAATAGAAATTTTAAAACGTCAGCGATGCTTCATGTTACTAGAAGCATTACGATCAACAATGAGATTCCTCAAATATGGGATTACTTTAATGGTGGCATTGCTTGTTTACCAGACACAGTAAATCAATAGCAGCTAAAGAGTTGGTTTAAGGGCAGGGGACCGCGGGGACACCAGGACACTCAGTAGCGTAAAGGAGCAACTTATCATACTGGGGAAACAGCAGGAGTGCCATTGCACTATGTGAGGGCAGCAAATCTAATCCTGGAGACCTTTTACTATGTGAGGGAAGCAAATCTAATCCTGGAGACCTTTTACTATGTGAGGGTAGCAAATCTAATCCTGAGACCTTTTACTATGTGAGGGCAGCAAATCTAATCCTGGAGACCTTTTACTATGTGATGGCAGCAAATCTAATCTTGGACATACTCTGTTGACTTGTCCACCAGCCGCCATTTCCTATCCCTTTTTCAACCAATAATAGAGTTGTTCCTCATCCAGTTTGTACTGCGTTTTCCAATTATTTCCCTTTTCAACAAAGAGACCGGTTGGGTATCTGGTCTCTACTACTTTCACCATATTATTTCCTCTTTGAATCAAGTCCTAGATTCATGCTACAACTTTCCCCCCTTTCTTCGTTGTTTGAACAAATCCCTAGATTCAAATGCATGAAGTAGCTTTACCTCTAATAATACTAAAAATTTAGGTGGCTTTGGAAGAGCTGATGGGAGTAGAAAAAGATGCACATGCAGACACGTGGGGAGCTGGGCCAGTAAAGCAAGGCCGCTTTCGAAGAACTTATACCTGAGGGTCACCGGGATGTCGGCGGCGGTAGGTCGGATCTGCGGACAATACGGCAGGGAGGCAGAAGGGTCGGAGGACCTCCCGAGCCGGCCATGTGTCGGAGAGAACGGCACGGGCAGAGGATCGGTCCCCTCCGGCAGCTGTGGGTTTCCTCCCTCGGCGGTGATGGCCGCATGAATGATGCACCTTTTAGTCCTCTACACACACCGGCCGAAGGGATCCGACCGGATCTGTGACCAGCGGTGAGCACAGAGAAAATGTCGCTACCGCTCTCTTGTTTATATCTGGAGAGGATGAGAAAATGTCTATTAAATTCAAAACTCATCTAAAATTCATGAAACTTGGCACGCTATCATGGAGCGACATCAACATGTCGTGGTAAATTTTTTGTCCCATTTGGGGCAGGTTTGGGTATATGCTTCTCACAAACGAGAGCTTCTCACAACAAGCATGATGGTTTCGGTAGGGAACGTCCAACCTTTGGGGACAAAACGATATCCATTGCCTCTTATTGCTTTCAAAAAAATTCTTGTTTCAACATAGAACAACAGGAGTGTTGTGTCAATTTTTGGGATTTTCCGGGGTTCGTCTGGACATTTCTACGCATTAATTGAGTTTTCAATGCATTTATGTACATAATTCAAATTTGAACTACATGTGCATGCTCTAATGCATATAAATTGGTCGAAAATTCAAATGTATGTCCTTGGGTGCATGCTTAGGTCCCATGCAAGAAATGGGAATGAATGTCAAACACCCTGCCATCGTCATTCGGCCGCAGACATTGAGATACCTGGTTTTTGAATTCTAGTAAATCCAAAACTCATATGAAATTCATGAAACTTGGTATGCTATCATGGAGCGGCATCAACATGCCGTGGTAAAATTTCAATCCCATTTGGGGCAGGTTTGGGTATAAGTTTCTCACAAACCAGAGCTTCTCACAACAAGCCTGATGGTTTCGGTAGGGAACGTGCCACCTTTGGGGATGGAACGATATCCGCTGCCTCTTATTGCTTTCAAAAAATTTCTAGTGTCAACATAGAACAACAGGAGTGTTGTGTTAAATTTTGGAATTTTTTGGAGTTCATTTGGACATTTTTATACATTAACTGGGTTTTTAGGCATTTTATGTGCATAATTCAAATTTAAACTACATGCACATTCTCTAATGCATATAAATTGGTTGAAAATTCAAATATGTGTCCTTGGTTGCATGCTTAGGTCCCATGCAAGAAATGGGAATGAATGTCAAACACCCTGCCACCGTCACTCGGCCGCAAACATTGAGATACCTGGTTTTTAAATTCTAGTAAATCCAAAACTCGTTTTAAATTCATGAAACTTGGCATGCTATCATGGAGCGGCATCAACATGCCGTGGTAAATTTTTTTTGTCCCATTTGGGGCAGGTTTGGGTATATGCTTCTCACAAACCAGAGCTTCTCACAACAAGCATGATGGTTTCGGTAGGAACGTCCAACCTTTGGGGATGAAACGATATCCATTGCCTCTTATTGCTTTCAATTTTTTTCTCGTTTCAACAAAGAACAAATGGAGTGTTGTGTTAATATTTGGGATTTTTCGGGGTTCGTTCGGTCATTTTTATGCATTAATTGAGTTTTCAATGCATTTATGTGCATAATTAAAATTTGAACTACATGCACATGCTCTAATGCATATAAATTGGTTGAAAATTGAAATATGTGTCCTTGGGTGCATGCTTAGGTCCCATGCCAGAAATGGGAATGAATGTCAAACACCCTGCCACCGTCACTCGGCCGCAAACATTGAGATACCTGGTTTTAAATTCTAGAAAATCCAAAACTCGTCTGAAATTCATGAAACTTGGTATGCTATCATGGAGCAGCATCAACATGCCGTGGTAAATTTTTTGTCCCATTTGGGGAAGGTTTCACTACAAGTTTCTCACAACCCAGAGATTCTCACAATAAGCCTGATGGTTCCGGTAGGGAACGTGCCACCTTTGGGGACGAAACGATATCCACTGCCTCTTATTGCTTTCAAAAAATTTCTAGTGTCAACATAGAACAACAGGAGTATTGTGTTAAAATTTGGAATTTTTCGGGGTTCGTTTGGACATTTTTTATACATTAACTGGTTTTTCTAGGCATTTTATGTGCATAATTCAAATTTGAACTACATGCACATGCTCCAATGCATATAAATTGGTTGAAAAATCAAATCTTTGTCCTTGGGTGCAGGGCCGTGCCAGCAAAATCCGGGGCCCTGTGCGAAAATAAAAAATGGGGCCCTATTTCACTAGAAAAAAATGAACTAACGAGCAATTATAACGTATATGATATAATGTCTAACTTACCTAGTCTCGTGCCCTGTTAAGTTGAACTGCTATACTATGATCTTCAACCAAGGAGGCAAGAACCGATCTATAAAAATGTAACGATCCTTGCCAAAAGTTAATTAGAATTTAGAAATTAGGTGTAAGACTGTAGGACTATAGGAGTGGAAGTTAATCAAGAGGAAAAGCCAGTGGCAGCAGGCTACCTGTTTTGGCAAGAGGAACATGTCGATTAGACAAAGTTAATCGGAAGCGGCAGGCTCGTTGCCCCGCCTATCATCGTGTCGCCCATCGCCAATTTTGGATGTGATCAATTTTGATCTGGTCGAGATGTGCCATCTCACCCACCTCTGAATGCGATCGATATCTGCTACCATCTCGATGCGCCTATAAGGTTTTCGATCAGAAGCGTCCACATGGTTGCCCCATATATGAATCAATAGCATATATAGTAGATCACACAAATCAAAGTTAATGAAAAATTAGATGTACAATTCGCTGTATATAAGATGATGGTTAACAGATTAATAAACAGTACTCACTACTGCTAAACCTTGAATAGTTGGCTTGACCATCGAAGAATTGGAGTGCAGTATGAAGAATTTCTGAACGCAGAGCCGGTGTCGCCTAGTTTAGTCGGACTAAATCTAATCAGGACTAGTGAGGCAAGAAGTAGCACCGGCGGCCGACAGCCTTCAATAACGTGTTAATCACGCTGGGGGCTAACCTATTCTTTTAGGGTAATGTCGTGGCTACTCGTAGTTAACGCATCGAGCGACCTATGAGGCTCGACTCAGTGGCCAGAGGACCCGCGGCCTAGCGCCATGCACGGCCTAGTGCAGACGAATATACACATAGGCTTATAAAAAAATTTGGGTCCCTAAAATTAATGGGCCCTATGCAGGCTGCACACTCTGCACCACTATGGGCCCGCCCCTGCTTGGGTGCATGCTTAGGTCCCATGCAAGAAATGAGAATGAATCTCAAACACCAGGGCACCATTGATTGCCGGCAAAACATTGAGATACTTTGTTTTTAAATTCTAGTAAATCCAAAACTCGTCCGAAATTCATGAAACTTGGCATGCTATCATGGAATGGCACCTGACATGCTGTGGTATTCACTACCAAAAAGACACATCCGTGACATTTTGGGCTGAATGAATTTTTTTGTCATACTTATGACACTTCTATGACGATAATTGTGACAAAACCCGGTATCATCATAGATGTGGTGGGCTCCACCTTCTATGACAAAAAAACATGACAGAAAATGAGCTTTTCATCCTGGGCGGCCCGGAGACACAGCTGCATGACATTCTTTGGGCCGTCCATGACGGAAAAAAACTTTGGTAGAAGCGAGGGCGAGGAAAATATCGGGGTGTTCCCGGTTACGGTGGGTGGTCGGGGCCGAGCGATGCGCTTTTCTCTCGTACACGCATGTGCGTGGGTGCGAGGCGTTGGGCTCTAACTGAACCCGAGCGGTTGCAATGCAGGCTACACGTTACTGAACCAGAGCGATCGATCGATGGCTGTTAATTGAACCCCATCGAGTGATTCCTTCGCTACTGCTGCTAACTGAAGCCGATCGAGGCTACCTCTGGATGAACAGCGAGCGTTGCTGGGGGGTTTGGATGAATAGTTTCCGGTGGGGGTGGATAAACAGGACCCCGTGGTGTTGCCTCTGGATGAATAAGATCCCGATTGATCGAGCATGTTGGGGCTGGATGAACAGGACCCCGTGGAGGGCTGAATGAATAGGACCACCCCGTGGAGGGCAGGATGAACAGTAGACGGTGGAGGGCTGGATGAACAGTAGCCCATGGAGGGGTGGTTGAACAGGAGCCCATGGAGAGGTCTAGTTGAATAGTAGCCGGTGGAGGCTGGATGAACACGAGCCCGTGGATGAACAGTCGCAGGTGGAGTGTCGGTGTCAAAACCGGCGGATCTTGGGTAGGGGGTCCCGAACTGTGCGTCTAGGCCGGATGGTAACAGGAGGCAGGGGACACGAAGTTTTACCCAGGTTCGGGCCCTCTCGATGGAGGTAAAACCCTACGTCCTGCTTGATTAATATTGATGGTATGGGTATTACAAGAGTTGATCTACCACGAGATCAGAGAGGCTAAACCCTAGAAGCTAGCCTATGGTATGATTGTTGATGTGTATGTTGTCCTACGGACTAAAACCCTCTGGTTTATATAGACACCGGATAGGGTTAGGGTTACATAGAGTCGGTTACAATGGTAGGAGATCTGAACATCCGTATCGCCAAGCTTGCCTTCCACGCCAAGGAAAGTCCCTTCCGGACACGGGACGGAGTCTTCAATCTTGTATCTTCATAGTCCAGGAGTCCGGCTTAAAGGTATAGTTCGGCTATCCGAACACCCCCTAATCCAGGACTCCCTCAGTAAATTGTCTTCAATGACGACGAGTCCGGCACGCAAATTGTCTTCGGCATTGCAAGGCAGGTTCCTCCTCCAAATACTTCATAGAAGATCTTGAACATAAAGATAGTGTCCAGCTCTGCAAAATAAGTTTCCAGATATTGCCATAGAGAGGATAATAATATTGACACAAATCTAATCTGCTGACGTATTCCGTGGTGCGACATGCCACGGCCAAGCCTTTATCTATTTAATTACCCCACCTCAGCGCGTTGTGCGAGGCGGTTTCCTTGGCACGTCTTGTTGAAGCAGAGATCGTGCCCCCTCATTTCGGGATTCTCATCAATACGGGCGTGGGTAACCCAACCGCGCCTTTGATTACGGCGCTTGGAGATAATCTAGTTTTATCAGGCTGGTGGGGACACATAATCACGTACGCCCATATAAGGGGATAAGGATCCACCTTTTCACCCACGCCTTCTTCCTCCTCTGCCTATCCATTCTTGCGCACTCGAGCTCCAGTGCCCAAGTCCGCACTACCACCTCGACCTTCTCCAGTCATGTTCGGAGCGGGAGGCAAGTGGATGGTCTCCTCCGTCACGGAGGGACACATAAAAAATCTAAGGAAGGCCGGATATCTGGCCAGCGACATCGCGCACCGACTCCCCAAAAAGGGGCAGCTCATCCCCACTCCTAGGCCTCATGAGAGGGTGGTATTTCTCCCCCATTTCCTCCGCGGACTGGGCTCCACTCTGCATCCATTTGTCCGGGGCTCATGTTCTACTACGGCCTGGATTTCCACGATCTGGCCCCGAACTTCGTCCTCAACATCTTGGCGTTTATCGTCGTGTGCGAGGCTTTCCTACGCATCCGCCCCCATTTCGGCTTATGGCTAAAGACCTTCAACGTCAAGCCGAAGGTGGTGCGCGGCAGCCAGGCGGAGTGCGGCGGCGCCATGGTTGGCAAGATGGCCAACGTCCTGTGGCTCGAGGGCTCCTTTGTGGAGACCCTGAAGGGGTGGCAGTCGGGGTGGTTCTACATCACCGAGCCGTGCGACCCCGAATGGGTCCCAACCCTCGAGTTTCGGTCCGGACCCCCTACGCGGCTCACCTCCTAGAAGGAGACCGGCCTGTCGTGGGGTAAAAAAGGAGAGCTGACCGGACTCCAAACATGCATCCAAACCCTGGTGGACAAGAAGCTCAAGCTTGTCAACGTAGTCCAGGTTATGCTCATCCGCCTGATCCTCCCATGTCAACGACGGGCCTTCAACCTTTGGGAGTTCGACCCGACGCAACATCAAACTCTTAACAGGCTTTTCGACACGACGTACGAAGATTCCTGGAGGATGCTTTTCAAGGGCGCCGAGGCTCCCGCATCCGCTGCCGAGGATCGCGGATTCAGTGCTCAGCACCGCGCTCTGCCGGTAAGCTGTTTTCGTCTTTTTACAAGGTATTAGTTTTTCACAGTTTGACTCTATGCGGGATCTAAGCTCCCTTATCTTTGACAGGATTGGGAGGTGACGTCCGGACAGATCAACTGTCCAGCTCCTTTGCCCGAAGGCCCTGCGGACGCTCGCTTGGCGAAGCTGCTGGTTCCGGCGCCCTATGTGGTGCTGGAGAAGAAGGCCACAAGAAGGGCCACGGGGACTCGAAAGAGTGCCCGGCGCCAGGAGGTGTCAGACTCATCATCCGACGGTCCCGAAGCGCCTTCCTCTCGTGAAGACAAGGAGGAAGAAGAAGAGACCTCTCCCCCTCCAGCGGGAGGAGAGAAGAAAAGGAAGGCCGCCCTCTCTGAGGAGGCCGAAGGGTCCAAGAGGGGGAAAACCCTTCCTCCGGACTGCTACACCGACGTCGACGACGATGAAGAGGAGTGGCAGCCCAGGGCCAAGCCCCTGGCGAAATTGTAAGTATCCGGATATCGGAGCGACTCATAGTATTTGTTTATTGCACAGCTTTCCCTTACGTCGAATGTGTTTATGCAGCCCACCTAAAGACCGGCTCGACACATCGTCGAGCGGCTCACTGGATCCATCGGAGGTAAACTCGCTTCCGACGGCTTCATCCCCCCGCCCTGTGGACGACACCGAAGTGTTGTCCCAACAGGTTCCAAGCCGGGAGGAGGCGGTCCTGGAGGCGCCGCAATGCGACCTCCCGGACTCCAGGAGTAAAGGGGATGAAACCCCCCAGGGCTCCAAGTTCGGCTTAAGGCCGGACACAGCTCCGGAATCTTCAAGGGTTCCAGAGTCCGGCGGGCGACCTCCTTCCAAGAGGAGCAAGCCTGCCGTGCCGGTGACCGCCGTCCAACCGGAGGCGCCGGACAATATGTTGGAGGCGCTCCAAGGTGCCTCCACCGACAAGGGGCACCGCACTATTATGAGTGCGGTGATCCAGAAGGTTCAGTCCGCCAAAAGCAGACTGACTGAAGCGTGTACAAGCCTTTTAACAGGCTTTGAGCTAAGTAAAGAATGTTCAAATAATGTTACCGCATAGACAGTAGCCCCTGATGCTCTATTGGGCGTTCGGGAAGAAAAGCCGAATAGAGGATCAAAGAATTCGCAGGAGTCTAACAAAAGGAGTCAATATGCATATGCAGGCTTCTCTGCTAGCATCCTCCGCACTGACTACGGAAGTTGACGTGCTAAAGCAGAGTCTCGAGAAGTCCGAGCAAGAGCTCGGGCGTGCCCAGAAGCAGCTCGAGGAGAAGGAAGGTAAGAAATACCCTGTTTGAATATGTATATAAAAAAGGTGCAATTGCAAAAAATGACAGGATTGACATGGCTATTGTAGGGGCCACGTCTGAGGTGGCGACCCTTAAGCAAGCGCTGCTTGAGGCCGAGAAGAGTGCGGCCGTGGAGCGCACCGAGTGGGAGAGGTACAAGGCTGAGGTTGGCAAGATGCGACAAGGGCTCCAGGTTCTCATGAAGAAACATGAGAGTTTGGAGCTTGACTCGAAGACGCGAGCGTCCGAGCTCGCGGCAGCTATAGAGAATGCCAAGTCTGCCAAGGCTGAGTCCCAGAGGACCCTCCAGGAGTTGGATGAGGTGAAGAAGATTGCGGCGGGTAAGGCATTCTTTATGCAAAGCAAACACATAAATGTGAGTTACCTGTTACTTACCCGAATCCGGAGCTCTCCAGGACCGTTCGCAGATCTTCCTCGGAGTGTATCTGATGCCGCCGCATTCTATAAAGCCGAGGAGGGCAGATCGACAGAGAAGGTGTTCTGGTCGCAGTACGCTGAGGCCGGACACCCTATGCCCCTGAGCGACCAGCTGAAGCAACTGGTCGAGCCCCACAAGGCGGCCGAACATGCCATGAAGGGCCTCCTAGTTCGGCTGTGGCCTGGAGAGGCCCTGCCTGGGAGCTATTTCGAGCTGGTGCGGCGGCTGGTGGAGGCCTGTCCGAGGATTCAAGACATCAAGCGCTCCATCTGCATCGAAGGTGCCCGTAGGGCCCTTGCCCGTGCTAAGGTGCACTGGGGCAAGCTGGATGCGGAGAAGCTTGCGAAGGACGGGCCACCGCCGGGGAAAGAGCATCGCAAGCCCGAGAATTATTATAAGGATGTTCTGAAGGGTGCCCGCCTTGTTGCGGATGAATGTACCAAGGATGTATTTTTTGAATAAAACCCGCTCGTGTTATCCTGTGCGCTGAAAACTTGTTCATATGCGCTAAGCAATGCTGCTTGAATTTAAAATATTACCTTCTGTGCGGCTGTTTATCAATACTGAGAGATGGCGAGTCGTCGGCTTCTGCCCCCTTGCCGCTAGTGCTGGGGTGTTCGGGGATAAACCTGGGCGCTCTTTTTCCCATATTAGGGTCCTTCGAGGGAGGCGCTCAGCCCAACGAACGAGGCAATCGGACTATAATGCGTGAACACTCTCACTTAGCCATAGAATTCTATAATTTTAAATTTCGGCGAAGCCCCTAGTATTCGGAAGACCGAGTTTGGGGCGCTATCCACGCCTTGGCCGGACAGAGCCGACTCGTCGCCCTAAGAGGCATAAGTCTTTAAGGACTCGAAAAGACCTCTCGAACAGCGACCAGCTTTCGCCTCATCATGACGATCAGTTTTAGCTTTCTCCACCGAGGTGCTCAGCCCAGCTCAACTGGGGCACAATCACAGTGGTTCTCCTAGTGCTACCTTAGCCGATATAGCGGAACGTAAGGCACCAAAACATAGGAGCCGGGCAAACCCAACTATTGACCCAAGACATGATTCGGAGCCGATGCATATAATGTTATAAGTTCGGGGTGCCGCACTTGTGAAAGTGTTTGGACTTCTTACACCATGTTGAGGGGTACTTAAGCCCCTGGCATGTTTTGGCCGTACCAAGGTGTACGGGTGCAACATGTCATTAAGGAAAAAAAGGTAATGCAAAAAATAGACAAAAGCTATGCATTGTTCATTAAAATGGCTGCGATCAAAGCAGAACGATACAAGTAATGTGATAAACGAAAAGTTGGACTATTTAACATGTCTGCTCCAGGGGCAAGCTGCGGAATAGTATGCGAAACAGGTATACTGCTCGTGATAGAGACCACCTGTGATTTCCGTAATGCGGCATGGCTTGTCTGCTTCCTGGTTCTTGCATCGTTTGTGCGGTAGTTGAACTGCCGAACAGCCCTTCCGGAGAGTAGAGTCCTGAAAGTAAGAGAAAAGTAAAAAATCGGCAGCCCCTGGTGCGGTTTAAGCCGTGTTTTGGGCGTGCCATGATGGTGCCCCTCCCTCTATGACCAGGGTATCTCCAGAGCGTAGTTATGGATGCGAAGTACTGGCGTCGCCTTTTTGTGGGGGTTGGGGTCGGGGCCGAATTGCTACGCCTACTCAGAACATGCCAGGCGGTCTTGTTGTAGGTTACTCCGGGCGCGCTTGACGGTGTCTGGTCGTTGAATGGCCGGACTGGAGAACTGCCTGGAAAGGCTGCTTTGTACTTCCGCTGCGAGGGCCGTCGTGTGCTCCTCCATACGGAGGGAGCGTTCGGTGTTTCCATTGACCGTAATTACTCCTCGAGGGCCTGGCATCTTGAGCTTAAGGTATGCATAATGCGGGACCGCATTGAACTTGGCAAATGTGTTTCGCCCGAGCAGTGCATGATAACCACTGCGGAACGGGACTATGTCGAAGATTAACTCCTCGCTTCGGAAATTATCCGGAGATCCGAAGACCACTTCAAGTGTGACTGAGCCTGTGCAGCTGGCCTCTACACCTGGTATTACGCCTTTAAAGGTCGTTTTGGTGGGCTTAATCCTCGAGGGATCTATGCCCATTTTCCGCACTGTATCCTGGTAAAGCAGGTTCAGGCTACTGCCGCTGTCCATAAGGACTCTAGTGAGATGAAATCCGTCAATAATTGGGTCGAGAAGCAATGCGGCGAATCCGCCATGACGGATGCTAGTGGGATGGTCTCTTCCATCAAAGGTGATCGGGCAGGAGGACCATGGGTTGAACTTTGGGGCGACTGGCTCTACCGCATATACGTCCCTTAACGCGCGCTTCCGCTCCCTCTTGCGGACGTGGGTGGCGTATATCATGTTCAGCGTACGCACTTGTGGGGGAAAACCCTTCTGTCCATTGTTGTTCGGCGGCCGGGGCTCCTCGTCGTCATCACTATGCAACCCCTTGTCTCCATTGTCGCCGCTTAATATGCCTGCCTGCTTGAACACCCAACAGTCCCTGTTGGTGTGATTGGCCGGCTTTTCAGGGGTGCCATGTATTTGGCACAAGCGGTCGAGTATTCGGTCCAAGCTGGACGGGCTCCTAGGATTCCTTTTGAATAACTTTTTCCGTTGACCGGATTTAGAGCCTCTGAATCCGGCATTAACTGTCGTATCCTTAGCATTGTCGCCGTTGATGCGGCGCTTCTGCTGGTTGGACGTGACCTGCCACTAATGTCCCTGGTGTCCGAACGACCAGGGTTCTTGGTCATGTTGTTGCTACGAGCAAGCCAGCTGTCTTCTCCCGCGCAAAAGCGGGTCATGAGTGCCGTGAGTGCTGCCATAGATTTCGGCTTCTCCTGTCCTAGGTGCCGGGCAAGCCACTCGTCGCGGAGATTATGCTTGAAGGCTGCTAAGGCCTCTGCGTCCGGACAATCGAGTATTTGATTTTTCTTTGTTAGGAACCGTGTCCAGAATTGCCTGGCCGATTCGTCTGCCTGCTGAATTACGTGGCTTAGGTCGTCAGCGTCTGGGGGTCGCACATAAGTGCCCTGGAAATTGTCGAGGAATGCGGCTTCCAGGTCCTCCCAACAGCTGATTGACCCTGTTGGCAGGCTGTTAAGCCACTGCCGGGCTGGTCCTTTAAGCTTGAGTGGGAGGTATTTGATGGCGTGGAAATCATCGCCACGGGCCATGTGGATATGAAGGAGATAATCCTTGACCCATACCGCGGGGTCTGTTGAGCCATCATATGATTCGATGTTTACGGGTTTGAAACCCTCGGCGATTTGATGATCCATTATTTCGTCTGTGAAGCACAATGGGTGTGCGGCGCCTCTGTATTGCGCAATATCATGACGTAGCTCCAATAAGCTTTGTCTACTGTGTTCGGCCCTGCCGAATTTGTGGCCGGCGTGACGGTTGTCATCTTGAGCCGTGGGGTGCCTACGCGATCCGTAGATCGATCTTGTTTGTCTTGTCTTGTCCTCCAACATGTCGTGTAAGTCCGGCGCGTATTCCCGTGCCTTGGTACGGGGTGCGGCTTGGGTGGAGGGCCATGAGGCCTCTCTATCGCGGCCACGAGGTGGCCTGTCGGCCGTGTCGAGTGCTTCCTCCTCTAATCGGGGTAGTAACTTGCGCTTCAGGTAGCACTTGGAGGGGTGTTCGGGTTTATGCTCTTCGGCCGCAAGGACTTCAGTCCATCTATCGACTAGCCGATCTTGATCAGCTTTAAGCTGTTGCTGTTTTTTCTTGAGGCTTCTTGCCATGGCCATAAGCCTGCGTTGAAAACGCTGTTGTTCGGCGGGATCCTCTGGCACGGCGAATTCGTCCTCGTCGAGGCTTGCCTCGTCTTCGGAGGGAGGCATACAATTATCGTCCTCGACCTCTCTGTCGGCCGCTCTTTCATGAGGGCTGGTTTCTCCATCCTCCTGTGCTAAATCTTGCTTGGGGGGATGTTCTTCGGCGCTTTCCGGGGTATTATTATCTCCCGTGCTGGAATCGCTGTTTTTGTGTTGGCGGGATTTTGAGCGGCGCCACTGATGCCGGCGCTTTTGCTGTTTCTTGGAGGGGTCATCCTCCGCTGTTCCATCGCCCTCTCCCTCTTTTGGGGTGTCCACCATGTATATGTCATATGACGAGGTGGCTTTCCAGGGCCTAGTAGGTGTTGGTTCTTCATCATCTCCTTCATCGGTGTCCATACCGTCGATGTCTTTGGAGTCAAAGTCGAGCATGTCGGTTAAGTTGTCGACAGTGGCTACAAAGTGGGTGGTGGGTGGGCTTTGAATTTCTTCATCGTCCGAATCCCAACCTTGCTGACCGTAGTCCGGCCAGGGCTCTCCTGATAAAGAGAGAGACTTCAGTGACTTCAGGATATCGCTGAAAGGCGAGTGCTGAAAGACGTCCGCGGTCGTGAACTCCATGATCGGCGTCCAATCGGATTCGCTCGGCAGGGGCTCGGAGAGTTCGGAGTCCGGAGAAGAATCCGACTCCACGGAGTCACGAGTCTTGCAGGGTATGGGGCTGGTGTTCGCCTCAACAGCCGTTGGGATCTCAGCCCCCGAGGCGGCGTCCAACCGCCCGTCCTCGATCGGCGCGGCCGGCTCCGAACTAGGGGTCGGAGCCGACGCGGGTGCGGCCTCCAGGGCACTGCTCGGCGGCAGAGCTAGATCATGCTCGTCGTGACAGTGCGGCGCGCTCGGCAGTGGTTCGAATCCGTCGAAGTTCAAGTCCCCGCGGATGTCGGCCGTGTAGTTTAAACTTCCGAATCTGACCTGACGGCCAGGGGCGTAGCTTTCGATCTGCTCTAGATGGCCAAGTGAATTGGCCTGCAGTGCGAAGCCGCCGAAGACGAAGATCTGTCCGGGGAGGAAGGTCTCACCCTGGACTGCATCGCCATTGATGATCGTAGGAGCCATCGGGCCTGACGGCGACGACACAGAGGAACTCTCAATGAAAGCACCAATGTCGGTGTCAAAACCGGCGGATCTCGGGTAGGGGGTCCCGAACTGTACGTCTAGGCCGGATGGTAACAGGAGGCAGGGGACACGAAGTTTTACCCAGGTTCGGGCCCTCTCGATGGAGGTAAAACCCTACATCCTGCTTGATTAATATTGATGGTATGGGTATTACAAGAGTTGATCTACCACGAGATCAGAGAGGCTAAACCCTAGAAGCTAGCATATGGTATGATTGTTGATGTGTATGTTGTCCTACGGACTAAAACCCTCCGGTTTATATAGACACCGGATAGGGTTAGGGTTACATAGAGTCGGTTACAATGGTAGGAGATCTGAACATCCGTATCGCCAAGCTTGCCTTCCACGCCAAGGAAAGTCCCTTCCGGACACGGGACGGAGTCTTCAATCTTGTATCTTCATAGTCCAGGAGTCCGGCTTGAAGGTATAGTTCGGCTATCCGAACACCCCCTAATCCAGGACTCCCTCATGGAGGCTAGAGGAGGTCGACGGTGGATGAACAGTAGCCCGTGGAGGCTGGAGGGGGTCGATAGTGGAGATGAACAGTTCGTATGAGGGTTTACTGGTTCGTCTAACATCGCCGGAGAATAACAGCATGTGTGGATGAGTAGAGGGATGGCCAGGCCAGCGATGGGAGTACGGTCGGGCGGTGAGGCCTGCGCGGCAGCACAGCCGGCCGCGGGGAGGAGGGAGCAGGCAGTCTCGCCGGCGCTTATTTGAGTGGCTGGAGCAGCAAGAGCAGAGATTGAAGAAGCACGACGGCCGTTGGATGGAAATCCAACAGTCACTGCTTGTGCGTCAACCTTTTTTTAGGAAAGCCTCAAATCTGTGGAAAACAACATACATCCCATCTGCCATTATTTCTAATAACTTACAGCCCATTTGCTAATTCTTAAGATTTTTTGGAGCCCATATTCTTTTTGTTAGCATTACAGCCCATATTGTGGCCACGGTTAAAAAATTATACGAAATTTTGCATATTTCGGTGCGGGCCGAACTATTTTTTATCCCGAAATTTTGAGTCACATTCAAATTGATTTTAAAAATAAATGTATATCAATATAAAATCCAACAAACTGTCCACGCATAAAAATCAATGCAATTTAAAATCTCGAAATGAAACAAAAGAAATTTGAAACTAATTGCCGGTTTGATGTGTTTTAAAAATGTACAGCCCATTTCTCATTACTGATAGGCCATTTTCTCGGCCAGCCGAATGAAGCTCTCCTCGTCTTGAAAGATTTGCAGCCCAACAGGCCTGACAAAGCGACTTACTTGGCAAATCACAAAAAAACTGGGTTGTGGCCGTGGACCCAGCTATCAGCCTCTCCACGTACAGTACTCTTCCGATGGAAGTCAGTCGTTGACCACATTAACCACGCCGCACCGAGAGCACCAAGGAGGTGGACGACGGTGAGGCCTAGGAAGGGGACGACACGGAGAAGACGCGATAGTGGATGCCCACGCGGAGAGGAGTACGAGGGTTCACTGGTTCGGCTGCGGCGTGAGGCTGTCGTCGCCACAGAATAACAGGGGGTGTGGTGAGTAGAGGGATGCCCTGGCCAGCGGTGGGAGTAGTAGGGGGCGGTGAGGCCTCCACGGCATCACAGCCGGCCATGAGAGGCAGGAGCACGTGGCACGACCGGCGCTGCTTTGGGCGGCTGGAGCAAGAAGACCAGCAGTTGAAGAAGCACTATGGTCGTTGGATGGACATCGTATGGTCACTGGAGCTAGAATCGTTCATATTGACTAAGTTGACAAAGCCCTCCATCCTAGTCAACTTAGTAGGCCCACAAGTCAGCCACCCACTATGATGGGTCCCAGCTAGTAGGGGGTATTCATTTTTTGTGCGTAATAAGGAGGCACTTCCTTGCGTGCGAAGATCTAGCTGGTGGGTCCGACCTGTCTGCAGGGGGAATGTTTTTTCGCGAAATACAGAAGCCCTTCCCACGTATAGTGTGTAATAAGGAGGAACTTTCCTTGCGTGTGACCATGAACCTCGTGGGTCCCAGCCATCAGGCTCTCCACGTACAGTTCTCTTCTGATGACTCTCATATGTTGACCACGCCGCGCCGAGCTCACCGAAGCGGTGGACGACGACGAGGCCCCAGACTGGAATGACCCGGAGATGGGGAAGACGCGGCAGTGGAGTCGTAGACAGAGAGGAATGGGAAACTTGACTGGTTCAGTGCGGGGTGGGCCTACACTCGGCAGAGAATAATAGGAGGTGCGGAGTGGAGGGATGGCCTGGCCGTCGGTGGGGTAGCGTTTTGCTGAGGAGCGCAAAACAATGTCGCTGGACGCTGGAGGCTGGGGCAGGCGGTCCCGGTAGCGCTGGGGGAAGAAAACGAGAGATTGAAGAAGAATGCCGGCCGTTGGATGTAAATCCAACGCCTTCTTAGGCATCGACCTACTGGCCCACATGTCAGCCAGTCCATTTGTTTTTTTAGTCCATTTGGCGGGCTGGGTGAAACAATGATGTAGCATCTATGCAGCCCGTTTATATATATGTGGTAGAATTTAAAGCCCATTTGCATTTTTCTCGAAATCCGCGGACTTGCTGGGCTAGGTGAAAATATCATGTTGGGCTAGACGGAGAAATGTTATAAACACATAAACACATGATTGCACATCTATTACTGCATTGGTCAGTAAAATCTTTGCAAGCTTATGTACGCAATCACTAGGAGTTAACTTGCCAAGTTATATATAAACAATTATTATTATTATTTTGTAGGAACTTTCAACTTACAAAATAAAATATCATTTAAATTTGATAAGTTAATAGTACGTGGGGTATTATTATTTTTTAGGCTAGACGTGGGACAGTTGAGTTGGTTCTAGGGAAAAATACTGGGAGAAAACTCAGTTTACATCGAAAAAGAAAGTGGAAGAAAATTCAGATATAGGATTAATGAAAACAAAAAATAAAGGAAGTGGGAAGGTCTATAAAATGGTTGGACAAACGACAGGTTTAACGGAAACTTATGTTGTTTCTAATATATATATATATATATATATATATATATATGTGTGTGTGTGTGTGTGTGTGTGTGTGTGTAATAAAATAAGATATAAATATAGGTTCAGTTTTGCATTCTTATAGAAAACAGGTTCAGTTTTGCATTCTTATAGAAAAATAGAACTGAGTTGTGCGTCGTCTTGAAACAGCAAACATAACTTGGGCTGCTGATGTTATAGACAAGCTAGGTTGGGAGGCCCAGAGGCCGCTTGATACCTGCTGGATCCAAAAAATGCTGAAACATGTCGTGGGCTGCCCATGTTAAACAAGAAAACCTAGGCCATGGACCTGGTGGGCCTGGGACTGTCAGTCTCTCGACGAATAGTTGTCTCCCGATTCCTCTTGTTTTGCTGACCATGTTGGGAACGACAGGCGGCGGCGCCGCGGCTAGAGCACCAAGGCGGAGGACGACGTCGACACCTCGGACCGAACAAACTGGAGCGGGGGAACACGCAGGTGAAGGGGACTACGAGGGTTGACTTGTTCGGGTGTAGGGTGGGCCGGTGGAGCTGTCGCGGCCGGACAATGTGTGGTAGTAGAGGGATGGCCTGGCCAATGCCATCGGCTATGATGGCCAGCCGTTGTATAGGAAGAGGACGAAAGATTGTATAAAATAAGGAAATACAAATGGATAGGTGGTTGGTCCCATATGTGTGTGTAAGAGACCTGCTGGGTCCACCTGAGGAGGGGAATATGTTGGGAGGAAGGAGATTCAAAGCACGGCAGCCGAGTGAACTAGTTTTTTTGTAACGGACAAGTGAACTAGTTACATACATAAGCAAATAGCCACTAAAAAAGCAAACAGGTTAATGGGTCCTTAAAAGAAATATTTTGGACAAAACAGATAATTACGACACATAGGCTAATGCATGAAACATTCAGATGATAAATGTGCTTATAAACAGATAAAGTACAACATCTAGACCTTCCTGGCACGCTTGATCATGACGTTGCGGTTGTCCGTGTACTCGTCAATTACGGGAAGCAGACACGCCCTCATGTCCAAGATGTGCATGTACATGTCGTAGCATGCGTATGTGTCCTTGGCCACGTAGGTTATGTAGGCTAGATTCAGAGGTACCTCCCACGTGTTCAGGTCCTTGGTATCGTTGTCTTCTTTCATGTTGGCGTATCAGGGGTCGATGATGGTCTCAGCGAGGTCAACCATGGAGTCCTTCTCCTGCCCGTTGCTGATGATCTTGTATTGCTTCTGGATGTCGACAAGCTTGTTGCACCAGATGGCCGAATCGTCGCGTTCTTCCTTCTCTCCACCGCAGCAAAGGTGCAGTCGGCGCTGCCGATGAAACGGGCGAATGCTGCAGAACCTCTGATGTCACTACAGAAGTGGTAGATGAGAACCTCGTCCCGCACACATACCTGGGCGATAGCGATCCGCTGGCCCCTGTCAGGAGACGAATGGATGGGCACAAGGTCTAGTCCTGCAACCTTGTCCTTTCTCGTCCTGTAGGTACTGCTTGAACTCGGCGAGGCAGAGCTTCACCGAGTCCGGATCGTTGGTGTACATCACATTCAACTTGGTGCAGCCATAGGACTGAACGGCGAACTCCTTGCTAAAGTCCATATCCACCAGGCTCACCCCTCGGATCGCCATTGGAGTCTCTTCAAGTGAACGAGTGTGTAGGCGACGGCAGCAGTTCATTTTTCAGCTTTGGGGAACTAGATTCAACAGTAAACTGAGTGTGTACAGGCGACAACAGTTACTACCCCTCCCTCGTCCGCTGCACGCCCGGCAGAAGATGCACCCTCGGCGCATTCAAACACCTCCATTAAGAAACCTACTCCGGCCACACGTCGGTTCATGAGTGGGTCTGTATTGGTACTGTAATAACGGGAGTTAGTGGCCACTTTACTTAAATTTAATTAGCTTTGATAGAAATTTATACTTAAAACAAGCAATGCATTGGCTCGTTCTATCAGTGCCACAGGATCAACATGCACAACAATTAGAATTATTATTCTCAGGACGCACACGATCAGCACATTTGTTGCGCTTTCACAAATATAATACTACCAAGTTTGAACTGTTTGTTATGGTTGTTGTCCTGTGCATCATCATGCCGTGTTTCCTAGCTTGCAAGATTCAGAACCAACAAATAAGATCCAAATAATAAGTACAACAAATATGTCTACACATCTCATTGATTCCCAGCTTGCAAGATTCAGAACCAACAAATTAGATCAAAATAATAAGTACAACAAAGATGCCTACACATCTCATTGATTCCCAGCTTGCAAGATTCAGAAGCAACAAATAAGATTCAAATAATAAGTACAACAAAGATGCCTACACATCTCATTGATTCCCAGCTTGCAAGATTCAGAACCAACCCATTAGAGCCTTTTGATAAAGTGAATATCGGGATTAAATCCATCTTGGCTAGCCATGTCATACAATCGAAGAACTTGGCGAATGCTCTTGACCGTCACAACATCTGTAGTTGAGTATTCCTGTTTGCACAGCACAAACAAGAAGAGCATGATTTCACTTTAATAGTGGTCTCCTTGAACTCAACCTGCAGCTCCACTCGGATGAGGCCTGCCTGGAGTTCCATGATTCAATTCAATCGCCTTTTTCTGCAGTTCACCTGAAGCAAAGATTGCATCATTCAACTAGCAAGAAGTACTTGCTCTCGTGAGCTGGCAGGTTCTTCTTTAGTAGTTGCACTAAAATTGAGGAACATTAAGGTTGGCTGTCCGGCTCATGTAAGGTGCAACTATAATTTTCTTATCCTTTTGCGCAGTTCCACTAAAATAAAGTGCCATTGTGGTGACAGTGACGGCTCATCTTGCAAATGCTAATAAAATGTTGCACGAGATTACCAGCAAAACTTGATGGAGATTTTGGAAACTCCAATCACCATTTTGTGCAGTTCCACCAGAATTGAGAGATGTTGCCCACGTGACATTTTAGTTGAACTGCACAAGACACTCATTCCAAAAAAGTGTTTTGTGCAGTTCACCAAAAGGTCACAATAGCAACAACGTGAAATGGATATCCCTATCTGCACAAAAAGATAGAAAGTAAACAGTTGCTGGTCAATAAGAATATACGAAACATATACGAAATGAAAAGAAGTATCTTAATTATGTTCATGGCAATCACACAAGGACGGTAGAAATTTTAAAACGTTAGCAATTCTTCATGTTACCAGAAGCATTAGGATCAACAATGAGATTTCTCAAATATGGGATTACTTTAATGGTGGCATTGCTTGTTTACCAGATAAAGTAAATCAACAACAGCTAAAGAGTTGGTTTAAGGGCATGGAACCGTGGGGACACCAGGACACTCAGCAGCGTAAAGGAGCAACTTACTTATCATACTGGGGAAAACAGCAAGAGTGCCATTTGTAAAACAGTTTAATTGCATCTTATCACTGGAGGCATTAGATTAGCAATAACACTGGTTAGAAATGTCCCTAAGGTAACAGTGTGATTGCTTCATTTTACATGCGCCCTTACATTAACAACAGCAAAAGGTTGGTATAAGGACATGCGACAGTGGACGCATCAGCACAATGTACCTACAAGGAGGCATAAAGTGGTGATGCCGAGTTTGTTCATGCTATGTGAGGGCAGCAAATCTAATCCTGGAGACCTTTTACTATGTGAGGGCAGCAAACCTAATCCTGGAGACCTTGTACTATGTGAGGGCAAAAAATCAAATCCTGGAGACCTTTTACTATGTGAGGACAGCAAATCTAATCCTGGAGACCTTTTACTATGTGAGGGCAGCAAATCTAATCCTGAGACCTTTTACTATGTGAGGGCAGCAATTCTAATCCTAGAGACCTTTTACTATGTGAGGGCAACAAATCTAATCCTGGACATACTCTGTTGACTTGTCCACCAGCCGCCACTTTCTGTCCTTTTTTCAACCAATAATAGATTTGTTCCTTATTCAGTTTTTACTGCGTTTTGCCATTATTTCCCTTTTCAACCAAGAGACCGGTTGGGTATCCAGTCTCTACTACTTTCAACATATTGTTTCCTCTTTGTTGTTTGAACAAAGCCCTAGATTCGAATGCATGAAGTAGCTTTACCTCTAATAATACTAAAAATTTAGGTGGCTTTGGAAGAGCTGATGGGAGTAGAAAAAGATGCACATGCAAACACATGGGGAGCTGGGGTAGTAGAACAAGGCCGCTTTCGAAGAACTTATACCTGAGGGTCGTCGGGATGTCCGCGGCGGCAGGTCAGATCTGCGGACAATACGGCAGGAAGGAAGAAGGGTCGGAGGACCTCCCGAGTCGGCACTGTGTCGGAGAGAACGGCACGGGCAGAGGATCGGGCCCCTCCGGCAGCTGTGGGTTTCCTCCCTCGCCGGCGATAACCGCGTGAATGATGCACCTAGTCCTCTACACACACCAGCCGAAGGGATCCGGCCGGATCGGTGACCAATGATGAGCAGAGAGAAAATGTCGCTACCGCTGTCTTGTTTATATCTGGAGAGGATGAGAGATGAAGACAGAAACCCTAGTAAAGCAAGCGCTCAGGCCCCTGGGTACATATATAGTGGAGTGATTATCTTTTTCTCTCCACCACAAGCGTTTCAATTTGTGTACGTGGCATTAAAGAAAAGAAACTCTCTATTTAAAGTGACTACTGTACGACTCCTACTTACTACTAGTAGTACTACAATATTGTTCCCTTGTGCTCCCCACCCCTCCATTCATTGAACAACCCCACGGGTGAATAAACATACAGTAAGTACTGTATTTATATAGAACGAACAAGCTCGAACTGTTTTCGCGTAGTTAAAAGTTGAGGGGGGGGCTTTTCCCGGGCAGTACGTGCGGCAGTTTTTGGGTAGGGCCAGAAGACTATTTTAATTTTTTTTAAACTTCAAGACGGCCACATAGCATGGAGCCGACCCCAACGATTTTAAGCTTACTGGCACGGTACACGCTATCCTAGACTACTATACACATGAAACTGCGACACAAGTGTCCGGGCTGCGCTTGGCTCTTCGCCTCTTCGAGAAGTCGAACAATGACGGAATACTACTGCACTGGAGGAGTACTACAGTATGCTTCTGGCCATCTGACACCGATTGAACTGCTGCATGTCCACCGCGTGCGGGAGGGAGAGCGTGTAGCGAAAGCTTCTCCTAGTCTTGCCAGCCACCACGCTCATGGGCGAGGGAGGGACGCTCCTGCCTTTGCGTGTATGACAGGTGGGCCCTATAGGTGTGTGGCCAACCTGTCATACAGCCAAAGGCATGTGCAGTTAAGTCCGCGAGGGAGAGGATAATCAAACTTCTCATTGATGTACGAGTTGACACGACACATCAAAGCACTGCACTTGATAAATTTCAATAATTTGCGTGTGTGACTCCTAGATGAAGAGGCTAGGGGTCATCATCCTCCTTTTCGAGAAAAAATAGACGCGTGTGTGAGAGGACGAGTGCGTGCGTGCACCTCTTCTCTTCCTATATAACGTACTACTAAACTCAGAGTACAAGATTTTGTGGGTGGCACGATGGTGCGTGCAAGAAGTCCCGAGAGATAGGTTTAATGCATTAATTGCAATGCATGAATGCATAAAGTACATGCATTGGTCAATTTTCTCTTAATACTTGCATGCAATGATTTAATGCACCTTGGAATCTGAACATGTGTTGGGGACAACCAAATTGAGCCTTATAAAATGGAAAAACTAAAATTTTGAGATAATCCCTATAAAACCGGAAAGGAGGGAGTAGAAAAAGAAGTATTCCATCCGGGAATAGTGCCGCACTTTGAAACTAGAACTGTCAATAAATTTTGAGCTTGCGTCTCGTCACATTCCAAATTACTCCATGCTATATTGAATTGCAAACCTATTCACACCGATCACAACCTAAACGGTTTCCCACTTAGGAGCGTATTAGTACTCGGTTATAAATACTAGTATGCCAAGATGACTGCACATTCCTCCTCAACTCCTCATCCACAAAAACAAACAAGTCATTCAACATCCTTCCCTTGCGTCTCTCATGGCCAGCGTGAGTTCTGGGTCAAGAGATTGCCACCGGGGAGAGGCGAGCATGGAAGCGGAAGCACGAGAGATGCCCCGCCTCGCTGCGAGAGCAGCTGGTATGTCCCGCCGTGTGGAAGTAGCAGCACAGAGGTCCCGCCGTGCCGCTGAAGCAGCACAGAGGTCCCGCCGCGCCGTCGATGCAGCAGACCGGTCCGGTCGCGCCGCGGAAGCAGCAGAGATGTCCCGCCGCGCCACAAATGCAGTAGAGATGTCCCGCCGCGCTGCGGCGGCCTGGGAAAATTTCTCGCGGGCACGCGACGACTGTTACAGGCGCATGCATGCGATCATCCATAGCCAGACGGATCAGATCTCCCGCTCGGCGAGGTTGCAGGACGACATGATAGCCTCGTTTGAACAGGCTACCGACGTCATCTGGCAACTAAGGGAGGGCAATGAGAGGCTCCGGGCCGAGCGTGACCTGCTGAGGGAGAAGATCATCCGAAGTGCAGACCTGCAGGAGGAGACTAGTGCCTTGTTGAAGAAACTTATGGACGAGAATGACATGCTCCGCAACGAGCGCCAAAGGCTGGTGGAGGAATCCGTGGATGTTCTCAAGCAGCGTCTTGAGGACACGAAAGAGCTCATTGCCGCTCGCCGCGGAGACTAATTTCCTGGTTTCTTTCGATGTAATAATCGGTTTAGGATGTGGATTGTGTCGTTGGTTGTGAAATGTTGGGTTCTAGCACGAATGTTTGGCCTTTGTTGGCCTCTTGGGATGTTGCGATTTCAATCTGATAGCTTTTAGTCCTTCGTGTTAGGCTGGAGTTGTGTTGAACTTCTTGTGAATTGTGGTGGTTTTCAGTAATGAAAATCGGAAGGGGCAAGCCCTTCTTTGATCAAAAAAATATTTAATCGTCCTTATATATTCATCAGTCTTGCTATAAGTCGCAGTAGATGCTATCTAGGTCCGTCGGATCTTAGATCAAGATCCGTGCTTTCAGATTCTCTTTTTTCTCTCTTAAATCTCAGTCGAGTGAGACATAGCCACGCCATTAAACAGAGGCTCGGGCGCTATTAATGGAGACCTTGGGAGAGAGGTGGGCGGCAAATGGAGGTCAAAGGGCTCTCCTCCCGATAAGCACGCGCAGGGGTCTGATCGCACGCCTCTCATACTCAAATAGCTACCCTGCACGTCGCCTCCTAGCTAATAAAAAAGGGGACGTGTGGCGGCACGTAAATGATACTAGTAAGTAGAACACCCACGGTTTCAATAATACTTGTGTTTCTGATTGTAATGTGACATCACTTCTTCCAAAATGACTTTGTTGATTGTTAATGTGTGCGCCTTTGCAAATCGGACTGCAAATTTACCACAGCATGTTGGTGTGATGTCATGGCACCAAGCCAAGTTTCATTATTTTCATGCGTGTTTTGGATTTACAGGAATTAAAAAACCAAGTTTCTCAATGTTTCCAACCCAGCCACGATGCCCAGAATTTTGAATTTCATTCCCATTTCTTGCATGGAACCTAGAAATTTACCCGAGGACACACATGTGATTTTTCAACCAACTTTGGTGCACTGGAACATGTGCTTGTATTTCAAATTTGAATTATGCGCACAAAGGTGACACGTTCCCTCCCAGAACCACGAGCCTTCTTGAGAGAAGCTCCGATTTGCAAGAAGCTTATACCAAAATTTGTTCCTATTCGGCCAATTTTTTTTACCACGGCATGGTACTACCATGACATGACACCATGCCAAGTTTCATGATTTTAAAACCAAGTTTCTCAATGTTATCGACCGAGCCACGATGCCTAGATGTTTGAACTTTATTCTCATTTTTTGCATGGGACCTACTCCCTCCTTCCATCTCTATAGGGCCTAATGTGTTTTTCAAGACAGCCTTTGACTATTGACAAGATTAATAGCACATGAGATGTATACTATGCAAATTATATTATTGGAAGCTCCTTTGACATACAAAATTGAAGGTATGCTTTGTGTAAGTTGCATGTCATATAGTATTGCTCTAACGTTTGGTCAAAGTTAGCCTCGAAAAGCACATTAGGACCTATATGCATGAGAGGAGTCGACTTCGAGAGAACGTGTTTGTTCGAGAGACACCGAGGAAGACTACTATATATCGATGGTGCATGTAGGTGGGAATTAAACTAAGGGATGGTCTTATTGGTTTCGGGGATATATGGGAAGAGTGAGAGGCGGGGGTAGCTAGAAGGGGATTGTTAAGTGTGAGTGTGTGTTTTACCCATCCAGGCGCAAGTTATGTGCACAAAAGAGGAGAACGATTCGATGTGGCGTTAGGATTGAGGGTATTTAACTACGTATGGAGACATATAGACTTTGAACGTGCATGTGTGAGAGGTATACATGTATACGTGGGATGTGTGTGTGCGCGCGCGCATGATCGAGATAAAAGAAAGAAGACATAAGTCATAAGATCAACAACATGGGAGAGACGGATCAGTATGACAATATCCATGCATGTGAGAATGCATGGAAGAAGTCCCGATGATTGAGCATGTGTTTTTGTCTTTAAGAGATAGTGGCGTAGGTTGGAGCATGCATCTATGGCGAGAAGAGGGAGTGAGGCGCAACGATTGTGCAAAAGAGACCAACCTATAAATGCATATGTATGGAGAGACATATATAGTGTGGGTGATAGGAAGCAAGACTCCGTGCGAGAAAGAAATGTTGACGGAGAAACTACAGATAGATACAGAGATGGAGATGCTAGCTAGAGGGACATTCGCTAGTTTGGGTGTTGGAGATGACCGTCGGGTGGTTCAAAGGGTGAAGTTATATATGTGTGTGAGAGGGCACTTGACTGCATGTAGAGAGAAACATATGTAGTGTGCGTGATAGGAATCAAGAGTGAGGGAGAGAAAGAAGGTTGATGGAGAAACAGATAAATAGAAAGATACAGATGCTAGCTAGTGTGCATTAGAGATAGGAGTCAAGTGGATCAGAAGGCTGGGTTATGTGTGTGTGTGAGAGAGAGAGAGAGAGTGCGTGTGAGTCACATACAAATAGATATCAGAGAGAAATGAGATCCAGAGAGACGGAGTTTTGTGTCTGCGAGAGAGAAAAATATTTCACAACGAGAGTGATAGCTAGAGAGACATGCGAGGGAACGCAACATATCTCTAGGGAGAGAGGGTGTGTGTGAGCGACATACAATAGAACAATGGAGAAATATGAGACCCTGGGAGACAGAGTTTGTGTTTGTGTGTGAGAAAGAGATATTGAAGAGGAAGAGTCGTAGGTTCTCATATCTAAGGAGCGAAAGACATCTCTGTATGAGGGGTGTGCGAGTGGCACACATGGGAATAGTAGAGAGAAATGAGACCCCGGGAGACAAAGTTTTGTGTTTGTGTGAGAGAAAGAGATTCCACATGGAGAATCATAGTTAGAGACACATAGCAGGGAGCGAGATATACTTAGAGAGAGATAGAGTTGTGAAGGTCGAGGGAGAGAGTACCATTAGTGCGTTACGAAGATAAAAGATTATTGTCGACATACAGGTAGCACGAGAGGTACCTAAGAGACGATGAACGCGTATATGTCCAGAGAGATAGTCCTATATAAGCATGAGTGATAGCTATATGAGACGAATATCTAGATTAAAGGGGATTCAAATATTTAAACTGGAGATCACGACATCGATAATATCATAACGCAAATTGGTGTATCAAACATGCATATTCATTTGAATTTGGGCACACGTGTAATGTTATATAGTTTATCAATATTGGTGATCCATATATTCTTCAATTACAAACAATGCATGGTTTATATGCAATTAATGTCTAAACGGGATTACACTATATGTTGCGTGTGTGAAACACATTATACATGTTTGAGAAGTAAAAAAAACCGCATGAAACACACATTAATTGGAGACAGTTAGCAAGCATACATTGGATTTCAACATAAAGTGGTTTCAAATATTTGAAAATCCAAATTGATGGATACAACCTTATGAATCTGAGATCATGCCATTTGTAAACCATATTTATGTATAAATGGTGTTGTGCTTCTGAAAGTATATATAAAAATGATGTATATAGAATGTAATTCCAATTGAAAATGGATCCCGCCCGGAAAAAAATAGAATACAAACGGGATTCGAATTGAGTTGGCACGGTAAACGTGCACTCTGCAAAATTTGAACGAAGCGGGGAAAGTCGCAGTAATCGCCCGAAACCAAAATCTGCAAGATGGAAATCACTACTGCCTATCCCTGCCACGCAAAGCCTATATGCTGGATTTCTATAGGTTTCGATAGGGGTAGGTTTGTAATTTCACCCCAAACATGACGTAACCTCCTCTCACCCGGATTCATACACGGTGGGCGCCAAAACACAGTGTGTCCTCGGCCGAAATCGACTCCCTCCCCAATTCATATTCATACATGGTGGGCGCCAAAAACAAACTCTCGTCGGCAAATATTCGGTGTATGTGAGATTACCGTCCTATCCCCAACCGACTAGTGTTGCAGTGATGTAGTAGAAATTTAAAAGGGGGGCTAAGTTTGTAAATTTCCTTGCATTTGAGACAAAAGCGCCCTGAATACATGGTTCCCCTTCCTCTCTACCTCCCTTTTCCCCATTCGTACTCTGTGGGCGCCAAAACACCATCTCCACCCCACCCTCCTCCGTCCGCCGCCGTCCGCCAACCCATCCACCGTCGTCCTCCTCCACCATGCCGGAGCTGATACCCCGACGCCGCCATCCATTACAAGAAATCGACCTCTCTCATCCACGGCTTCGGACCAGGATCCTTGCATCCCGTCCTATCGCTTCATCCCCGCCGTCGTCCACCTTGTTGGCGCCGCTCCTACGACCGTCTCGTCCACCGCGCCCCGACGCCACCGTCTACCCTCCTAGATCTGCTTCCACGCCGTTGACAGCCATCGCTACCGCAGCACCGTCAAATTCTCAGCAGATGCGTACACGGCGCCGCACCAGAGGTGGTACTCTTTCGTATCTGCTCAACTTATTTATTGCAGCAAGAAAATAGATCGCCACTGCTTTACTCTGATTTCTTGCCTTGGTTGCGAAGTTGACTTTGTCCGGTTTGCACCTTCAGATCCGCCATGGCACGCTCAACACCATACTCACAATGCTTATGGTTTTCCCCTTTTATATTCCACACTAGTTAAATCACAGTAGACTAAATTTCAAAATTGGGTCAGTCGATTTTTCAGAGCTCGTCGGAGTTCGCCGGTGCGATCGAAGGGGCTCGGGTGCTTGTGGGGCCTCGCCGAACAAAGAAAAATCAACGCGGGTGGGGGTTGGGGTGGGGGGTGGGGGTGGCAGAGGAGCACAGGCGGTGGGGGCCGGTGGTCCGGCCGGTGGCCCGTGCGGTGTTCTGTATGGGAAGAATCAGAGATGAGGAAGAAGAAGGGTTAGGAGACGTAGGATCTTCATCCAACCGCCTGAAATGGTCGAGAGATAGCTAGGAGTTGCATTCTTAATGCGCTCTGGTTCATCATGTGTGGGCACTGCGCAACCAACATTTTATTATCCAAAATCTGCTTGCTCTTCTTTACCATGTTCCTCTTCCGTTCTTGTTTAATATGTACTATCTCCGTTCCTAAATACAAGTCTTTGTATAGATTCCACCATGGACTACATATGGAGCAAAATGAGTGAATCTACACTCTAAAATGTACCTGGATACATCTGTATGTGATCCATAGTGGAAATCTCTACCAAAACTTATATTTTGGAACAGAGGGAGTATGATAGTAGTACAGTATGTTCCTTGTACTGAAGATGAGCAGGGACATTTGCAGTGTAGAGGTCTATACGGTCGGTTGTGATGGACACTTTGAGCCTCTTTGATTCGTAGGATCTTGTAAACGTAGTAATAGGATTTGTAGTGGTCTGCCCACTTGAATCCTATAAGAATAGTAAGGAAATGCGGGGAGCTGTGTCGCCTTTGAGAGTTACATTGATATTAACAGTACCGCACCTTCACTTGAAGAGAGCTGGTATCCGAAGCCTTTCTATCCGTACTGGCAATACTAGCATATATATTCCTGCAAGTTCCACTTTGCTGATTTTACTCTGATGCATAAGGTTTTCCCGTTATATCTACACTATGATCCCGTTATATCTACACTATGATCTGTGTAGCTGCTTTGTGTCGCACTAGCAGCAGTCCACTCTTGAAGCTAAACACTGCAATGACTTACAAAATTGGCACCAAGGCATTGAGTGCCATTCTGAATGCAATGAAACTCATACGCTCCCCATCTGTTGATCCTTGTTCAGAATATGATCCTAATGACTATCCTAACCTCGAGGAGTCAAAGGCAGATGGCATGTCATGTTCACCCATCAAGGTGTCTGTTCTAATTTGGCAATGTTTTATTGATTGTGGGTATCTTGCATATGTTGTCTTGCATTTCTTCTACTTTGTTGCACCGCCATCTGCTTAGTTTACTCATCATATATGTCGAGATGCTATGCCCATCCATTATCAATACATATTCCATCTGTCATTATACCATGTTTTTCCACTCAAATGCTGTTCTTGTGCATCAGACATCAAAAAGGAAGAGGGTGATTTTCGAACCTGAAGGAGCACCAGCAAAGTCCTTGAAAAATGTGGTGGTGCCGGAGAAATCAGACAGCACCCCACTTATATTGGTTGTACAACCAATGACACAAAACGTAGGACCGACTCCAGCAGACTGTACCCATACTTCACTGGCCACACCACTAGCCCCACCACACAGGACCTGCACTCCAGCAAAAGGTATACCGATTTCATTTGCCATAGCACTAGCTGTACCATAGAAAAATCCCACTCCAGCAAAAAGTACAGCAAGTCCACTAGCCGAAGATCTATCCCAACTGCAGAGATGGCCAATTCCTGCAGATTGGAACCCCATTCCATTTATTCTCAGCTTAAAAGACAATGCTTTCAATGTTGTTAGGGACTACGTGCATATATTCCCATCATGGGAAGATTACTGTGAAGACAAACACCATTTTCACATCTTCTTGTCCAACTTACGTGTAAGTGCTATTATTCATGGTTATTGTTTTCCTATTTTCTGCTGATTGAACATATGAATGACTTACATTACACTGTTGTAACTAGGCAAGGGTCAATCTGGATAGTCATGACGAGCAAAGCTTGCTTGTGCTTTTCAAGGAAGCATTGCAGTAGTATCGATGTTACCTGAGGAAATCACACTTTGATGGCAAGTCTACAAACGAATTTCCGGTGAAGTCTCCTGTGCTAAATTTAGAAGACATTGAATGGAAAAACATTTTTATGCACTGGTCTCGTTCCCAGGATGAGGTACTGTCTATGAAATCACATGACCATTTGAACTTCTACTTTTCCGCATGTGCCTTACGGATCTTTTTTGCAGGAAATCTGCTCGAAGAAGAATTCCGGTTTGACAAGAACGACAGGATATCGCAAATATGCTGCCCGCTGCTTTGCTCTTGTTAGTACCTGTTGTCCTGTATCACTGTACTTGCATACATACCTGGTTCATTATGTGACAGCAGTATGCATGATAGCTTGCTTATCAATTGTTCGCTCCAAATTATCTGATCTGTATGAATGGTTACATTAGTGTAGAATATATCCAATGCCAATGTTTTTTTAGCTTTGCATTGTTCTTGTAAGTACATGTTGTCCTTTATCAGTGTACTTATAATGACAGGTAGATGTATCATCACTCTGCGGCTTATTTTCCTTTGCCCTTCATTTTCTACACATCAGATCTATATTTACTCTTACCATAAGGTTGGTACTGAAGAAGTTTAGCTGTGCATTGCTCTTGGTTGTACCTTTTTCCTGTATCGCTGCACTTACATTTATAGCTACTTGGTTATGTAGCATCACTCTTCATCTTATCTTAAATATTCTCCATTTTTCGTATATTACCACATCTATATTTACTCTTAACAAAATGTAGAATAAAGGCAATGCTTTTGAAGAAGATTCTGTGGTAAACTTCTTGAATTTCCCCCCCGTCAGCATGGACAAGGCCTTTATATTGTATCAAACAAAGAGTCTTAGTTTGGCAAAACAAAAATTCAGAAACTAACACTTGATACTAGCATCCATTAGTTGTCATAACATCTCATCACTTTTAATAATTAACCTTCGGGAACTCTTTGTGTCAAGAGAACTATACAACAGGACTGAAAAGGAATTGTAGGTTCAGACCAAATAATTACTAGCCTTGAACCGTAGGTTCAGACCAAATAACCAAATAACTGACACACAACTATCAGTGAAATTAATTACAATATACGCAACAATATAAACATATTTTAGATGCAAAACAACTACAAACAGAACTTATTTTCACTGCCTAGATTAACCAAAAATTGGGGGATTTCACAATAGCTGACCGTAGTATCAAATACCACATACCATCTCACGTAGTAATATATGTTTGCTCTTTGATCCACGTGTTAGATCGCCGGCCGGAGTACACACGCGAGCACGGTGGAGACAGATGAGAGAGGGAGGAAGACGAACACATAGGATTTTGCGAGGCGCAACTACCGTCCTCTTTTCTTGTTTTTCTTCTCTTATTCTTTCCGATAGCACGCACAACCGAACGTGGCCGATTACAATGTAAAGCCTCCGCACGATCCTTTTTACCCGCGCCATCCCACGGAGAATCGTTCGGGAGCTGACCAAACTAGCTACGACTTGATCTATACCTGTAGGTGCACATACGATGTGACAGGTCCTAGTTATTTGCTATATGTGAAACTAATTAAGCAGAAAGCCAATGCATGCACGCTACAAACACATGCACGTACCTATACTGAACTAATGCATAGAGTTGAAGTATAATCCAATATCTGACAGACCTTGTAACAAGATTAGCACCAACAATCACCTCCCTAATCTTGTTACTCCATTTATTTCTTTGCGTACCGAGCACCCTCATGCCGGCTCGACGTTTGCGCCGCCACGAGCAAAACCTCTGCTTTTTGCTGCTGTCGTTGTAGCTGAATCGAATACGTCTGCCGCTTTCTTCAGATTCAGCACACAGAGTCGATTCTTGGTTTTCCTTGCTCTGGCTAGCAGCTTCCCGGAGCGATCAAATACACTCATGAATCCACGGCGTTGCACTGATTTGCACCCTTCCTCATCTAGCTGCCCAAGATTCAGTATACTGCTTGTGAGCTTGGACACAAAATACACATTATGAAGAAGTATTTGCTGCCCGCTTACACTCTGGAGGAACACTGTGCCTTTGCCAAGAATTTTCACCACTGAATCATCACGAAACTTTACACTTCCCTTTATGGACTCATCCAGCAAAACAAAATTTTCTCGACTGCCGGTCACGTGGTTACTAGCACCATTATCCAAATACCAAGTGCTGTTCTTATGATTCACATCACTAGAGCCCAGTTTTGGCTTCACTTTCTTTTCATGCAGAAAAATCCTCTCTACTTGATCTACTACAGGATGCACCTCCACTTTGCATAACTGGGATATTGATGATACTAGCTCTTGGGCTTTACCTTGTTTTGCAGAAGAATGAACCCTCTCTTGGTCCGGCGCTGGACACTCCAAGCTAGTACGAGTCACTGTTGTTGCGGCCGGGGTTGTTGCCGCCGGCGTCGTCGCAAACATTACTGGGCCAGCTTGCACGGCAATTGCCATTGCCTTCTTCACCATAACATGCAGCAAGGCATTCTCTTCACGGAGCAGACGCTGTGATTCTTGCATCTCAGCCTTCTCTTTTTTTGCTCGCTGAACATCCTCCTTGTCAGCATGCACGGACTCCAGGAGCAACATATACTTGTCATCAGCACTTGCAACCGCTACATCCTTTGCATCTGTCCTGTACTCGTGGGACACAGCATACAACTTCGCATTGGCTTCGGCCAGCTCACCACGTAACTGCTCAGCCTCGGCCCTGGCCGCTTCCAACTCGGCCTCGATGGCCAAGGGGCTAAGCACCTCCTTCACCTCCATATCTTCTGGTTGGACGACGTCCGTGACCTGCTCCTCCGCCCCCGGTGCAAGTTCACATGCCACCGCCATCAGCAGCCCCGGTTCGTAGTCAACGTCGGCAGCTGTAAGAAGCGCCTTCTCCTTCTTCAACGCCTCACACTCGGAGTTGAAATAACCTTTCTCCCCGCACTCGAAGCAGGTAATCTTGGACTTGTCGAACTTGCCACGGGTCTTTTTCTTGTCGCCACGCCCGTCGCCATTCTTGCTGCCGCTACTGGAACCCTCTCCTTTCTTCTTTTCCTCCTGGACCAGTGCCTCCAACTGCGCACGGGAGACCAGCATCAACTTCTCGCCGTCGTCGCCGCGGTCTTGGCGCCGTCCGGACTGGTTCTCCTCGAACGCCCGCAGCCGCCCAATGGCCTCAACGACAGACATCTTCTTGACGTCGCCCCATTGCTCGATTGTCCCGATTTTGCTCGATTGTCCCGATTATCGGCAGGAAGCGATCCGGGACCGCCGCGAACAGCCGCTTGACAACGGCGTGCTCCTGCAAGTTCTCGCCAAGTGCTTGAATTTCTCCAACGAGCGCGGTGAGTCGGCGCCCGAACGCGCCAACTTCTTCGCCATCTTCCATGGTCAGCCTCTCGAAGCGTCTTGTCAAGTGGCTGATGCGCGCCTGCACGACACGCTCGTCGCCGATGCGCATATTGCGGATAGCCTCCCACGCCTCCTTTGCCGACTCGTACTCCACGATCGACATCATCACGTCGTCGGGAACCGACTGCGAGATAGCAGCCATGGCTCCCTGATCTTTGGCCTCATCGACGTCTTCTCCGGTGATCGCCGACCACACATCCATTGGCTTGAGGTTGATCTTCATCTTCGCCGCCCACAACTGATAATTACCTTCTGTCAGCTGCGGGTATTGGATCGGCACTCCGACGCTCCTCGCCTGCGCGGCCACGACCATCGTCCCATCGCCGGAGCCGCTGGCATCGAGCCTCTTGCTCGGCGGCGTGTACTTTTTGCCGCCACCAGCGTCGCTCTTCTTCGGTGACTGATCCCCCATCGCCACCGCCCCAAACGCCTCCGGCCACAACCTAGCTCTGTATACCAAATGTTAGATCGCCGGCCGGAGTACACACGCGAGCACGGTGGAGACAGATGAGAGAGGGAGGAAGACGAACACACAGGATTTTGCGAGGCGCAACTGCCGTCCTCTTTTCTTGTTTTTCTTCTCTTATTCTTTCCGATAGCACGCACAACCGAACGTGGCCGATTACAATGCAAAGCCTCCGCACGATCCTTTTTACCCGCGCCATCCCACGGAGAATCGTTCGGGAGCTGACCAAACTAGCTACGACTTGATCTATACCTGTAGGTGCACATACGACGTGACAGGTCCTAGTTATTTGCTACATGTGAAACTAATTAAGCAGAAAGCCAATGCATGCACGCTACAAACACATGCACGTACCTATACTGAACTAATGCATAGAGTTGAAGTATAATCCAATATCTGACAGACCTTGTAACAAGATTAGCACCAACACCATGGGTGCTTGTTATCTTTCCTCTTGCGTACACTTTATGGTATGGCTTTAGGATAATTTATGTTTGCTCTTTTATAAGTAGTACAGATGTAGAGAAAGTAAGAGTTTGAGTACATTTCATTATCTAAAATGTCAATTTTACCAAAACAACATGTCATGCATACCAGCCTATTGGATAAATTTATCTTCATTTGCTCTAGGTAAGGGCATGGAACATGGCAGTCACGATTTCAATCATGTGCAATATCTACACAAATATACTATTGTCCTGGGCACCTTATTTTGCACTCACTTCTAGTACCTTAAAAAACTCATTTCACCTCTAAGGCCATCGTTCTGTGACCTTGTTGTAGCACGTAGGTCATTGGGGGATTCATGCCACAATAGGAAAATATTGGGGCCTAGTGTTCAACCCCATCATAAGAAAAATGACAAACATATATATCAGTACTTGTTGGATGGTTGTTCATTATGTTTTTGCTCATTCATTATTGACCGAATGGTTAGTTTGGCATGAGAGGTTTTGAGAAATTCAAATATGCATTAGCAATCCTTTTGGCGTGAAAATAGAGCGCCATTTGGTGCAGCTGGCAGAGGCAATCTTGCATGGAGCAGTAATAATCGCAGGGTAGAGGTCGTTGATGAACGTTGAGGGACTAGCCTCGTGGATAAACTTGGGTTGGAACTTGGAAGCATCAAGATATCAGTTAGGCCCCTTCCGGTACCGAGGGAAACCGCAGGAAAGCTGTTCCTAGCGAATTCTTTCCTGCGTAGGCATTCAGTTCAAAGAACACTACCCTGGAATCATCTGGAAAGGTTTTCTGGCCCATTATTTCACAAAATTTTGTGTATGCTCCAGGAAAAAGAGCGAGAATGGACAAAAAAAAACCTTAGCATCCATGCATGTTGGGCGCTGGTTGGTCTATAGTCTATGTACCGTAGGGCCTACTACAAATAGTTCCTTAATATAAATCTCTATACCAGAAGGGAAGTATCTAGGGTTCACCTTTTCCCGTGTTTATTTCCTACGACCTAAACATCTCACCACTACTGGTTTTCTTTATCCTTTGTTCATGTGTTTGCAGACACGTTCCTTTTCTAGTCCTTCATTTTACACAATTCCAATGTTCTTTAACTTATAATATATCCGAACATGCCCTTATTGTGGGTTGGGGTTATAGATGTTGGTGAAGAACTGTGTCCCACCGGGCCTAGGATGACAACCGGGGCTAGTTATTCGATCGACAATCACACCAGACGGGGTGATGTTGCAAGAAACAATGATGCATCAAGGTCGACATGACAGCGGTCACGATAACTATATTGTAGCTCTTTGGAAGTAGTTTTCATCTTTACAGCTTCTAAGCTCCCAAGAAATGGAGCTCCTTGGTTGAATTGGGGATGTGGGACCAGCATGTCATCCAGTGAAAGGGATGTACTTACCAACAAGGCCCCACACGTCATTTACACATGTTCTCTGTGTACATCCAAGGGGAGACTGCTGTCATTATTTGTTCTGCACATCTTGTCGGCCTCAGGCGCACATACATAGCCAATATCATGTGCTAGCTCCATACGATTGTACCGCAGCATTTCATGTATTTGGATGAAAATAGAGTTTTCTGGTGACCGAACCTAAAAAAACTATATCCCAACGAGAACGTAAAAAAACATATCCTAATGACAGATTGGAAGCCTGGATTTTGAGCTCAGTGTCAGCTCGAGCACCGAAATGTTTTACTCATATATCGGGTGCAGTACAACCTTTATATTAGAATAAGATGTCTTTCAATAGAAAATCGCTTGTTATTCAACTCTTAAATATTTATTCTATACGATCCAAATAAAACATATCAGCTTATTGTGAATAGGTAGAATATTATATTGTTTTCTTGATGGATTGGATACTTCTATTTAGCTTTTTTCGAAAAGGGGTCGGGCCCCGGCTTCTGCATCAGAACGATGCATACGGCCAAATTATTAATAAACAACAAAATGTTCTACAAAAGTCTAGGTCTCAAAAGTAAAGAAGCTCACAAAGAGCAAAAACATCATGACAAGATAGCCACAACCGGCAGGCAAAAATATAAGATAGGAAACTAAACACCTATCCTATTACATGACCGCCATCGAAACCGGTTGAAGATATCCCAAACTAACGTCTCCCAACGGATAGATCCAGTAACCAAACGCTCCCTGGCCCCCATTGGAGTGAGTAGCGACCACAGACAGATGAGTGTAGTGGCCCGGAAGATAACCTGCAAGAAATGAATTTTTGTTGTTCTGCTAAAAACCAAATCGTTTCTGCAGTTCCAGACTGCCCATAATAAAGCACATACTCCTACACGGATATGTCTCGCAGTGTCGGAATCTAACCCATGTAACCACGTCCCATATAACGTGTTGATGGTATTTGGAGGAGTAATATTAAAAGCTAAGTGCACTGTCCGCCACAAATTTTTTGCCAAGGGACAATCGAGAAAGAGGTGTTTGATGGATTCGTCCTTATCACAGAAACTATATCTTGTAGATCCTGTTCAATTGCGTTTGGCGAAATTGCCCTTAGTTAGAATGACTTATTTATGTACAAACCACATAAACACTTTTATTTTCAAAGGCACTTTGACATTGCACACATGTTTCGAATGAGGAATATCACTAGAGTAGATAACATCCAAATACATGGATTTAACCGAGAACTCTCCATTCTTTGTTAGTTTCCAACTCAGCCGATCGGGTTGTTGAGAAAGGTGGACCTCCATCAATCTATGCACTAAGTGGAGCCAAGCTTCCCAACGATTTCCCGCTAGAGTCCTCCTAAATTGGATTTTCAAAGGATTGGACTGTAATACTGTTGCAACGTAGGCTTCTCTTCGCTGCACAATATTATAAAGGGATGGGTATTGGAGTGCAAGGGGCGTTTCCCCTAGCCATGTGTCCTCCCAGAACCTCGTGGTAGTACCATTTCCAACTACACATTTTTTCCTGCTGAAAAAGGTAGATTTCACTCTCATCAGTCCTTTCCAAAAAGGCGAATCAGTCGGCCTCACCGTCAGCTAGGATAATGTTTTGGAATTAAGGTACTTTTTCCGCAGGATTTGGGCCCATGTGGCGTCCGTCTCTACAGATAGCTTAAACAACCACTTGCTGAGTAAACATCTGTTCTTCACCTCTAAGTTTTCAATGTCGAGACCCACTTGGTCTTTCTGTTTGCAAATGATATCCCATTTAGCGAGTCTGTAATTTCATTTTAATTCATCACTCTGCCAGAAGAAGCGTGATCGATAGAAGTCTAGCCTTTTCCGGACTCCAACTGGTACCTCAAAAAAGGACAAGAGAAACATAGGCTTACTCATAAGAACCGAATTAATGAGAGCTCGCCGGAGTTCGCCGGTGCGATCGAAGGGGCTCGGGTGCTTGTGGGGCCTCGCCGAACGAAGAAAAATCAACGCGGGTGGGGGTTGGGGTGGGGGGTGGGGGTGGCAGAGGAACACAGGCGGTGGGGGCCGGTGGTCCGGCCGGTGGCCCATGCGGTGTTCTGTATGGGAAGAATCAGAGATGAGGAAGAAGAAGGGTTAGGAGACGTAGGATCTTCATCCAACCGCCTGAAATGGTCGAGAGATAGCTAGGAGTTGCATTCTTAATGCGCTCTGGTTCATCATGTGTGGGCACTGCGCAACCAACATTTTATTATCCAAAATCTGCTTGCTCTTCTTTACCATGTTCCTCTTCCGTTCTTGTTTAATATGTACTATCTCTGTTCCTAAATACAAGTCTTTGTATAGATTCCACCATGGACTACATATGGAGCAAAATGAGTGAATCTACACTCTAAAATGTACCTGGATACATCTGTATGTCATCCATAGTGGAAATCTCTACCAAGACTTATATTTTGGAACAGAGGGAGTATGATAGTAGTATAGTATGTTCCTTATACTAAAGATGGGCAGGGACATTTGCAGTGTAGAGGTCTATACGGTCGGTTGTGATGGACACTTTGAGCCTCTTTGATTCGTAGGATCTTGTAAACGTAGGAATAGGATTTGTAGTGGCCTGCCCACTTGAATCCTATAAGAATAGCAAGGAAATGCGGGGAGCTGTGTCGCCTTTGAGAGTTACATTGATATTAACAGTACCGCACCTTCACTTGAAGAGAGCTGGTATCTGAAGCCTTTCTAGCCGTACCGGCAATACTAGCACATATATTCCAGCAAGTTCCACTTTGCTGATTTTACTCTGATGCATAAGGTTTTCCCGTTATATCTACACTATGATCCCGTTATATCTACACTATGATCTGTGTAGCTGCTTTGTGTCGCACTAGCAGCAGTCCACTCTTGAAGCTAAACACTGCAATGACTTACAAAATTGGCACCAAGGCATTGAGTGCCATTCTGAATGCAATGAAACTCATACGCTCCCCACCTGTTGATCCTTGTTCAGAATATGATCCTAATGACTATTCTAACATCGAGGAGTCAAAGGCAGATGGCATGTCATGTTCACCCATCAAGGTGCCTGTTCTAATTTGGCAATGTTTTATTGATTGCGGGTATCTTGCATATGTTGTCTTGCATTTCTTCTACTTTGTTGCACCGCCATCTGCTTAGTTTACTCATCATATATGTCGAGATGCTATGCCCATCCATTATCAATACATATTCCATCTGTCATTATACCATGTTTTTCCACTCAAATGTTGTTCTTGTGCATCAGACATCAAAAAGGAAGAGGGTGATTGCCGAACCTGAAGGAGCACCAGCAAAGTCCTTGAAAAACGTGGTGGTGCCGGAGAAATTAGACAGCACCCCACTTATATTGGTTGTACAACCAATGACACAACACGTAGGACCGACTCTAGCAGACTGTACCCATACTTCACTGGCCACACCATAGCCCCACCACACAGGACCTGCACTCCAGCAAAAGGTATACCGATTTCATTTGCCATAGCACTAGCTGTACCATAGAAAAATCTCACTCCAGCAAAAAGTACAGCAAGTCCACTAGCCGAAGACCTATCCCAACTGCAGAGACGGCCAATTCCTGCAGATTGGAACCCCATTCCATTTATTCCCAGTTTAAAAGACAATGCTTTCAATGTTGTTAGGGACTACGTGCATATATTCCCATCATGGGAAGATTACTGTGAAGACAAACACCATTTTCACATCTTCTTGTCCAACTTACTGTTGGAAATATGCCCTAGAGGCAATAATAAAAGTATTATTATTATATTTCCTTGTTCATGATAATTGTCTTTTATTCATGCTATAACTGTATTATCCGGAAATCGTAATACACGTGTGAATACATAGACCACAATATGTCCCTAGTGAGCCTCTAGTTGACTAGCTCGTTGTGATCAACAGATAGTCATGGTTTCCTGACTATGGACATTGGATGTCGTTGATAACGGGATCACATCATTAGGAGAATGATGTGATGGACAAGACCCAATCCTAAGACTAGCACAAAAGATCGAGTAGTTCATTTGCTAGAGCTTTGCGAATGTCAAGTATCTCTTCCTTTGACCATGAGATCGTATAACTCCTGGATACCGTAGGAGTGCTTTGGGTGTATCAAACGTCACAACGTGACTGGGTGACTATAAAGGTGCACTACAGGTATCTCCGAAAGTATCTATTGTTTTATGCGGATCGAGACTGGGATTTGTCACTCCGTGTAAACGGAGAGGTATCTCTGGGCCCACTCGGTAGGACATCATCATATGCGCAATGTGACCAAGGATTTGATCACGGGATGATGTGTTACGGAACGAGTAAAGTGACTTGCCGATAACGAGATTGAACAAGGTATTGGATACCGACGATCGAATCTCGGGCAAGTAAAATACCGCTAGACAAAGGGAATTGTATACGGGATTGATTAAGTCCTTGACATCGTGGTTCATCCGATGAGATCATCGTGGAACATGTGGGAGCCAACATGGGTATCCAGATCCCGCTGTTGGTTATTGACTGGAGAACGTCTCGGTCATGTCTGCATGTCTCCCGAACCCGTAGGGTCTACACACTTAAGGTTCGATGACGCTAGGGTTATAAAGGAAGCTTGTATGTGGTTACTGAATGTTGTTCGGAGTCCCGGATGAGATCCCGGACATCACGAGGAGTTCCGGAATGGTCCGGAGGTAAAGATTTATATATAGGAAGTCCTGTTTCGGCAATCGGGACAAGTTTCGGGGTCATCGGTATTGTACCGGGACCACCGGAAGGGTCCCGGGGGCCCACCGGGTGGGGCCACCTGCCCCGGGGGGCCACATGGGCTGTAGGGGGTGCGCCTTGGCCTACATGGGCCAAGGGCACCAGCCCCAAGAGGCCCATGCGCAAGGAAACTTGGAGAGGGAAGAGTCCTAAAGGGGGAAGGCACCTCCGAGGTGCCTTGGGGAGGATGGACTCCTCCCCATCCTTAGCCGCACCCCTTCCTTGGAGGAGGGGGCAAGGCTGCGCCCTTCCCCTCTCCCTTGGCCCTATATATAGTGGGGAAAAGGAGGAGCAATCATACCTAAGGCCTTTGGTTGCCTCCCTCTCCCTCCCGTGACACATCTCCTCTCCCGTAGGTGCTCGGCGAAGCCCTGCAGGATTGCCACGCTCCTCCACCACCACCACGCCGTTGTGCTGCTGTTGGATGGAGTCTTCCTCAACCTCTCCCTCTCTCCTTGCTGGATCAAGGCGTGGGAGACGTCACCAGGCTGTACGTGTGTTGAACGCGGAGGTGCCGTCCGTTCGGCACTTGATCATCGGTGATCTGAATCACGACGAGTACGACTCCATCAACCCCGTTCACTTGAACGCTTCCACTTAGCGATCTACAAGGGTATGTAGATGCACTCTCCTTCTACTCGTTGCTGGTCTCTCCATAGATAGATCTTGGTGACGCGTAGGAAAATTTTGAATTTCTGCTACGTTCCCCAACAGTGGCATCATGAGCTAGGTCTATTGCGTAGATTCTATGCACGAGTAGAACACAAAGTAGTTGTGGGCGTTGATTTTGTTCAATATGCTTGCCGTTACTAGTCTTATCTTGATTCGGCGGCATCGTGGGATGAAGCGGCCCGGACCGACCTTACACGTACTCTTACGTGAGACTGGTTCCACCGACTGACATGCACTAGATGCATAAGGTGGCTAGCGGGTGTCTGTCTCTCCTACTTTAGTCGGATCGGATTCGATGAAAAGGGTCCTTATGAAGGGTAAATAGCAATTGGCATATCACGTTGTGGTCTTTGCGTAGGTAAGAAACGTTCTTGCTAGAAACCCATAGCAGCCACGTAAAACATGCAAACAACAATTAGAGGACGTCTAACTTGTTTTTGCAGGGTATGCTATGTGATGTGATATGGCCAAAAGGATGTGATGAATGATATATGTAATGTATGAGATTGATCATGTTCTTGTAATAGGATTCACGACTTGCATGTCGATGAGTATGACAACCGGCAGGAGCCATAGGAGTTGTCTTTATTTTTTGTATGACCTGCGTGTCATTGAAGAACGCCATGTAAATTACTTTACTTTATTGCTAAACGCGTTAGCCATAGAAGTAGAAGTAGTCGTTGGCGTGACAACTTCATGAAGACACGATGATGGAGATCGTGATGATGGAGATCATGGTGTCATGCCGGTGACAAGATGATCATGGAGCCCCGAAGATGAAGATCAAAGGAGCTATATGATATTGGCCATATCATGTCACTACTCTTATTTGATTGCATGTGATGTTTATCATGTTTATACATCTTATTTGCTTAGAACGACGGTAGTAAATAAGATGATCCCTCATTAAAATTTCAAGAAGTGTTCTCCCCTAACTGTGCACCGTTGCTACAGTTCGTCGTTTCGAAGCACCACGTGATGATCGGGTGTGATAGATTCTTACGTTCACATACAACGGGTGTAAGACAGTTTTACACAGCAAAAACACTTAGGGTTAACTTGACGAGCCTAGCATGTACAGACATGGCCTCGGAACACGGAGACCGAAAGGTCGAGCATGAGTCGTATAGAAGATACGATCAACATGAAGATGTTCACCGATGATGACTAGTCCGTCTCACGTGATGATCGGACACGGCCTAGTTTGACTCGGATCATGTAATCACTTAGATGACTAGAGGGATGTCTATCTGAGTGGGAGTTCATTAGATGAACTTAATTATCCTGAACATAGTCAAAAGACCTTTTGCAAATTATGTCGTAGCTCGCGCTATAGTTCTACTGTTTAGATATGTTCCTAGAGAAAATATAGTTGAAAGTTGATAGTAGCGATTATGCGATCAGTAGAAAGCTTATGTCCTTAATGCACTGCTCAGTGTGCTGAACCCCAAACGTCGTTTGTGGATGTTTCGAACATCGAACATACACGTTTTGATAACTACGTGATAGTTCAGTTAAATGGTTTAAGTAGAGGCACCAAAGACGTTTTCGAAACGTCGCGGAACATATGAGATGTTTCGAGGGCTGAAATTGGGATTTCAAGCTCGTGCCCACGTCAAGAGGTATGAGACCTCCGACAATTTTCTTAGCCTACAAACTAAGGGAGAAAAGCTCAATCGTTGAGCTTGTGCTCAGATTGTCTGAGTGCAACAATCACTTGAATCGAGTGGGAGTTGATCTTCCAAATGAGATAGTGATGTTTCTCCAAAGTCATTGCCACCAAGCTGCTAGAGCTTCGTGATGAACTATAACATATCAGGGATAGATAAGATGATCCTTGAGGTATTCACGATGTTTGACACCGCGAAAGTAGAAATCAAGAAGGAGCATCAAGTGTTGATGGTTGGTGAAACCACTAGTTTCAAGAAGGGCAAGGGAACAAAGGGATACTTCATGAAACGGCAATTCAGCTGCTGCTCAAGTGAAGAAACCCAAGGTTGAACCCAAACCCGAGACTAAGTGCTTCTGTAATAAGGGGAACAACCACTGGAGCAGCATTACCCTAGATACTTGGTAGATGAGAAGGCTGGCAAGGTCGATAGAAGTATATTGGATATACATTATGTTAATGTGTACTTTACTAGTACTCCTAGTAGCACCAGGGTATTGGATACCGGTTCGGTTGCTAAGTGTTAGTAACTCGAAATAAAAGCTACGGAATAAGCGGAGACTAGCTAAAGGTGAGCTGACGATATATGTTGGAAGTGTTTCCAAGGTTGATATGATCAAGCATCGCACGCTCCCTCTACCACCGAGATTGGTGTTTGCGTTGAGCATAGACATGATTGGATTATGTCTATCGCAATATGGTTATTCATTTAAGGAGAATAATGGTTACTCTATTTTGAATAATACCTTCGATGGTCTTGCACCTAAATAAATGGTTTATTGAATCTCGATCGTAGTGATACACATTTTCATGCCAAAAGATATAAGATAGTAATGATAGTATCACTTACTTGTGGCACAGCCATGTAAGTCATAATGGTATAAAACGCATGAAGAAGCTCCATGTTGATGGATCTTTGGACTCACTCAATTTTGAAAAGTTTGAGACATGCGAACCATGTCTATTGGTATATATGCATGAAGAAGCTCCATGCAAATGGACCGTTCGGACTCACTTGATTTTGAATCACTTGAGATATGCAAATCATATCACATAGGCAAGATGACTGAAAAGCCTCGTTTTCAGTAAGATGGAACAAGATAGCAACTTATTGGAAGTAACACATTTTGATGTGTGCAGTCCAATGAGTGCTGAGGCATGTAGTGAATATCGTTATGTTCTTACTTCACAGATGATTTGAGTAGATGTTGAGAATATTTACTTGATGAAACACAAGTCTGAATTATTGAATGGTTCAAATAATTTCAGAGTGAAGTAGAAGATCATTGTGACAAGAGGATAAAATGTCTATGATACGATCATAGAGATGAATATCTGAGTTACGAGTTTTGGCACACAATTAAGACATTGTGGAAATTGTTTCGCAATTAATACCGCCTGGAACACCATAGTGTGATGGTGTGTCCGAACATCATAGTTGCACCCTATTGGATATGGTGCGTACCATGATGTCTCTTATCGAATTACCACTATTGTTCATGGGTTAGGCATTAGAGACAACCACATTCACTTTAAATAGGGCACCACGTAATTCCGATGAGATGACACCGTATGAATTATGGTTTAGAGAAACCTAAGTTGTCGTTTCTTAAAAGTTTGGGGCTGCGACGCTTATGTGAAAAAGTTTCAGGATTAAGCTCGAACCCAAAGCGGATAAAATGCATCTTCATAGGACACCCAAAACAGTTGGGTATACCTCCTAATTCAGATCCGAAAGCAATATGGATTGTTTCTTGAATCGGGTCCTTTCTCGAGGAAAGGTTTCTCTCGAAAGAGTTGAGTGGGAGGATGGTGGAGACTTGATGAGGTTATTGAACCATCTCTTCAACTAGTGTGTGGCAGGGCACAGGAAGTTGTTCCTGTGGCACCTACACCAATTGAAGTGGAAGCTTATGATATTGATCATGAAACTTCGGATCAAGTCACTACCAAACCTCGTAGGACGACAAGGACACGTACTACTTCGGAGTGGTAAGGTGATCCTGTCTTGAAGGTCATGTTGCTAGACAACAATGAACCTACGAGCTATGGAGAAGCGATGGTGGGCCCGGATTCCGATAAATGGCTCGAGGCCATAAAATCCGAGAACGGATCCATGGACTTTGGTGGACTTGCCCGATGATCGGCAAGCCATTGAGATAAATGGATCTTTTAAGAAGAAGACGGACGTGGATGGTAATGTCACCATCTATGAAGCTCGACTTGTGGCGAAGTGTTTTCCGACAAGTTCAAGGAGTTGACTACGATGAGATTTTCTCACTCGTAGCGATGCTTAAAGTCTGTCGGAATCATGTTAGCATTAGCTGCATTTATGAAATCTGGCAGATGGATGTCAAGACGAGTTTCCTTACCAGTTTTCGTGAGGAAAGGTTGTATGTAATACAATCAGAAAGTTTTTGTCGATCCTAAGGATGCTAAAAGGTATGCTAGCTCCAGCGATCCTTCTAAGGACTGGAGTGAGCATCTCGGAGTTGGAAAGTATGCTTTGATGATGATCAAAGATTTTGGGTTTGTACAAAGTTTATGAGAAACTTGTATTTCCAAAGAAGTGAGTGGGAGCACTATAGAATTTCTGATGAGTATATGTTGTTGACATATTGATGATCAGAAATGATGTAGAATTTCTAGAAAGCACATAGGGTTATTTGAAAGGTGTTTTTCAATAGAAAACCTGGATTAAGCTACTTGAGCATTAAGCATCAAGATCTATAAGGATAGATCAAAACGCTTAATGGTACTTTCAAATGAGCACATACCTTGACATGATCTTGAAGGTGTTCAAGATGAACCAGTCAAAGAAGGAGTTCTTGCCTGAGTTGTAAGGTACGAAGTTAAGACTTAAAGCTCGACCACGGCAGAATAGAGAGAAAGGACGAAGGTCGTCCCCTATGCTTTAGACGTAGGCTCTACAGTATGCTATGCTGTGTACCGCACCGAAAGTGTGCCTTGCCATGAGTCAGTCAAGGGGTACAAGAGTGATCCATGAATGGATCATAGGACAGCGGTCAAAGTTATCCTTAGTAACTAGTGGACTAAGGAATTTTCTCGATTATGGAGGTGGTAAAAGAGTTCGTCGTAAAGGTTACGACGATGCAAGCTTAACACCTATCCGGATAGCTCTGAGTAGAGAGACCGGATACATATAATGGAGCAATAATTTAGAATAGCTCCAAGTAGAACTGTTGTTTGGAATAGCTCCAAATAGAGCGTGGTAGCTGCATCTAGGAGATGACATAGAGATTTGTAAAGCACACACGGATCTGAAAGGTTCAGACCCGTTGACTAAAACCTCTCTCACAAGCAACATGATGAAACATAAAACTCATTGAGTGTCAATCACATAGTGATGTGAACTAGACTACTGACTCTAGTAAACTCTTGGGTATTAGTCACATGGCGATGTGACCTGTGAGTGTTAATCACATGGCGATGTGAACTAGATTATTGACTCTAGTGCAAGTGGGAGACTGTTGGAAATATGCCCTAGAGGCAATAATAAAAGTATTATTATTATATTTCCTTGTTCATGATAATTGTCTTTTATTCATGCTATAACTGTATTATCCGGAAATCGTAATACACGTGTGAATACATAGACCACAATATGTCCCTAGTGAGCCTCTAGTTGACTAGCTCGTTGTGATCAACAGATAGTCATGGTTTCCTGACTATGGACATTGGATGTCGTTGATAACGAGATCACATCATTAGGAGAATGATGTGATGGACAAGACCCAATCCTAAGACTAGCACAAAAGATCGAGTAGTTCATTTGCTAGAGCTTTGCGAATGTCAAGTATCTCTTCCTTTGACCATGAGATCGTATAACTCCTGGATACCGTAGGAGTGCTTTGGGTGTATCAAACGTCACAACGTAACTGGGTGACTATAAAGGTGCACTACAGGTATCTCCGAAAGTATCTATTGTTTTATGCGGATCGAGACTGGGATTTGTCACTCCGTGTAAACGGAGAGGTATCTCTGGGCCCACTCGGTAGGACATCATCATATGCGCAATGTGACCAAGGATTTGATCACGGGATGATGTGTTACGGAACGAGTAAAGTGACTTGCCGATAACGAGATTGAACAAGGTATTGGATACCGACGATCGAATCTCGGGCAAGTAAAATACCGCTAGACAAAGGGAATTGAATACGGGATTGATTAAGTCCTTGACATCGTGGTTCATCCGATGAGATCATCGTGGAACATGTGGGAGCCATCATGGGTATCCAGATCCCGCTGTTGGTTATTGACTGGAGAACATCTCGGTCATGTCTGCATGTCTCCCGAACCCGTAGGGTCTACACACTTAAGGTTCGATGACGCTAGGGTTGTATAGGAAGCTTGTATGTGGTTACCGAATGTTGTTCGGAGTCCCGGATGAGATCCCGGACGTCACGAGGAGTTCCGGAATGGTCCGGAGGTAAAGATTTATATATAGGAAGTCCTGTTTCGGCCATCGGGACAAGTTTCGGGGTCATCGGTATTGTACCGGGACCACCGGAAGGGTCCCGGGGGCCCACCGGGTGGGGCCACCTGCCCCGGGGGGCCACATGGGCTGTAGGGGGTGCGCCTTGGCCTACATGGGCCAAGGGCACCAGCCCCAAGAGGCCCATGCGCAAGGAAACTTGGAGAGGGAAGAGTCCTAAAGGGGGAAGGCACCTCCGAGGTGCCTTGGGGAGGATGGACTCCTCCCCATCCTTAGCCGCACCCCTTCCTTGGAGGAGGGGGCAAGGCTGCGCCCTTCCCCTCTCCCTTGGCCCTATATATAGTGGGGAAAAGGAGGAGCAATCATACCTAAGGCCTTTGGTTGCCTCCCTCTCCCTCCCGTGACACATCTCCTCTCCCGTAGGTGCTCGGCGAAGCCCTGCAGGATTGCCACGCTCCTCCACCACCACCACGCCGTTGTGCTGCTGTTGGATGGAGTCTTCCTCAACCTCTCCCTCTCTCCTTGCTGTATCAAGGCGTGGGAGACGTCACCAGGCTGTACGTGTGTTGAACGCGGAGGTGCCGTCCGTTCGGCACTTGATCATCGGTGATCTGAATCACGACGAGTACGACTCCATCAACCCCGTTCACTTGAACGCTTCCGCTTAGCGATCTACAAGGGTATGTAGATGCACTCTCCTTCTACTCGTTGCTGGTCTCTCCATAGATAGATCTTGGTGACGCGTAGGAAAATTTTGAATTTCTGCTACGTTCCCCAACACTTACGTGTAAGTGCTATTATTCATGGTTATTGTTTTCCTGTTTTCTGCTGATTTAACATATGAATGACTTACATTACATTGTTGTAACTAGGCAAGGGTCAATCTGGATAGTCATGACGAGCAAAGCTTGCTTGTGCTTTTCAAGGAAGCATTGCAGTAGTATCGGTGTTACCTGAGGAAATCACACTTTGATAGCAAGTCTATAAACGAATTTCCGGTGAAATCTCCTGTGCTAAATTTAGAAGACATTGAATGGAAAAACCTTTTTATGCACTGGTCTCGTTCCCAGGATGAGGTACTGTCTATGAAATCACATGACCATTTGAACTTCTACTTTTCCGCATGTGCCTTACGGATGTTTTTTGCAGGAAATCTGCTCGAAGAAGAATTCCGGTTTGACAAGAACGACGGGATATCGCAAATATGCTGCTTGCTGCTTTGCTCTTGTTAGTACCTGTTGTCCTGTATCACTGTACTTGCATACATACCCGGTTCATTATGTGACAGCAGTATGCATGATAGCTTGCTTATCAATTGTTCGCTCCAAATTATCTGATCTGTATGAATGGTTACATTAGTGTAGAATATATCCAATGCCAATGTTTTTTAGCTCTGCATTGTTCTTGTAAGTACATATTGTCCTTTATCAGTGTACTTATAATGACAGGTAGATGTACCATCACTCTGCGGCTTATTTTCCTTTGCCCTCCATTTTCTACACATCAGATCTATATTTACTCTTACCATAAGGTTGGTACTGAAGAAGTTTAGCTGTGCATTGCGCTTGGTTGTACCTTTTTCCTGTATCGATGCACTTACATTTATAGCTACTTGGTTATGTAGCATCACTCTTCATCTTATCTTAAATATTCTCCATTTTTCATATATTATTACATCTATATTTACTCTTAACAAAATGTAGAATAAAGGCAATGCTTTTGAAGAAGATTCTGTGGTAAACTTCTTGAATCCCCCCCCCCATCAGCATGGATAAGGCCTTTATAGAGCCTGTCTTCACCAATAATGTAAGTTTGTCCATCTCAAGCCTTCAAACATTGTTGTATATATTTGGTTAGGCATGACTGCAACAGCTGTTTATTTTTGGTGTTTGCATCAAATTGCTTGTTTAAAGTTTATTATGTACTCCCTCCGTTTTTGTTTACTCCGCATATTAGCTTTGGTCAAAGTCAAACTTTGTAAACTTCGACGAAATTTATAGACAAAAATATTAACATGTACAATAACAAACAATATCATTAGATTCATTATTGAATATACTTTCGCATCATATAGATTTGTTATCGTAAATATTTATATTCTTTTTTATAAACTTGGTCAAAGTTTACGAAGTTTGACTTCAGTCAACTCTAATATGCAGAGTAAATAAAAACGGAGGGAGTAGTTCATAAACAAAAGTTTGTCCTTTCTCAATTTAAGTTTTCAGTTGTACAACCAACTTCCTTCTTCATACCATGTAAATTAAACTATACAGAGCAAGTGATCTTCTTTTGCACTGCATGTATGCTTTTGTTCTTCATCTGTAATCCAGTGGTGTGGTGAACCTACCCACAACAGCACAATGTCATATTCTGCAATGTCTTAACTATGAACAATGTTATATCATTCTACTATTATTTGAACTGTCTCTTTATTTGCCAATCTGAAATGGTATAAATTGACATCACACTAACCATTGATACTTATGAGTTCTTGATCTGTAATCCACTAGTGTCGTGAAGCTGCCAACTCCTTCACAATGTCATTTCCTGCCATGTTTTGACCTGAACAATACCATATTGTGTTAATGCAAATTTAAACTGTGTCACTTTATTCGTCAGTAAGAAATGTGATGAATTGTCAGCACAGATACTTTTATGTGCAAAACATGTCATCTGTCTGCTTGTTTATCTTTCAGAGTGAGGAAGATATAAATGTTGAACAAGCGCAGTCTCATCATCTTGCTCAGCTGCTTGCGTTGCAGCTCCCTAGCAGGCCTAACCTTTCTTGAACTCTATTGAAGTGCTATTGGTTTTGTATATTATTTTTTCAGCGTGTTTATTTGCACTGGTGGCGATCTTTGATGCCCAGTGTATGTAATCTGTTGTCTGCTTGTGCTTTATTATCATAGTGGCGAACTTTGATGCCCAGTGGATGTAATATGCAGTAATTTCTTTATTGTATAGTATAGGTTTTTTCTTATTCACGATGTTGCAGTTATTTTACTGTATATATATCCTGTATTCGCAGTAAACCGGCCAAACCGTAAAATTACGGTACATAATCGGGCCGTCATGCAATCACGATGTAGGTTGGGCCTGAAACGTGCCGATCAGCTCATGGGCCGGTAGCAGCCCGATATGAACCCCGGCCCATGATTGTGTGAATCAAATCACGGGCTTTTAACAGGCCGAAAAATTGTCTCGGTCCTTGTTTGGCCCAATCAGATATCGGCTGCGAGCAGGCCGGATGCAAACCGGGTCATAGTTAGGCCCAACTATATGACGTGCTTTTAACAGGCCGAAATTAATATAGGGCCGAAATGTTAAACGGGCCCTTAACAGGCCAAAACAATATCAGGCCAAATTACTAAGTGGGCCTTTAGCAAGTGGGCCCAAAAGCATAGTGTCCAGTTGATGGGCCGAATCTGATATGGGCCATAATTAGGCCCAAAACCTCTTAAAGGGTCGGACCTGATCTGGGCCGTAGTTTGGCCCAGAACGTGGTAGGCTTTTAACGGGACGGATCTCATATGGGCCACTATTAGGCCTGAAGCGTGGCAGGCCATTAATAGACTGGATCAAATATGGACCGGCAATTGGCCTAGAACATGGCAGCCAGTTAACGGGCCGGCCTACTAGGGTCCTCAAAATCTTGTGGGCCTACAGCTGGGCGGGCCCATTAATGTCGGCAAAATCTCGTGGGCCTTTAGCTGGGCCGGCCCATTATGATCCGCAAGAATTTTGTGGGCCTTTACCTGGGCCCGCCTATTATGGCACACAAAAATCTTGTGGGTCTTTACCTGGGCCGGCCCATTATGGCCCGCGAAATCTTGTGGGCCTTTAGCTGGGCCAGCCCATTATGGTCCGTAAAATCTCGTGGGCCTTTAGCTGGGCCGGCCCATTATGGTCCGCAAAATCTTGTGGGCCTTTAGTTTGGCCGGCCCATTTAAACTTGTTGGGCTGTGCTATGTGTCGATGTATCATAGGCGCATTCTGTCCAGTGAGTGGATGACATCTGTCTCGATGATGAGCCGACACGTGTTTCCTCTAGCCAATGATGATTTTACACGTGGAAAATCCCCATTGGTCGGGGTTGTTATCGGGTTATCGGATCCAAAACCCGACCCGATAGCTTAACGGCATTCCGTTACGGTGGATGCCACGTGTCGGTCACCCTTGACGAAAGCACTTCTGTGACGCACGATTTATCGTCATGGAAGTGGACACTTCTGTGATGATAATTTTGGTAATGTCATGGAACACTTCTACGACAGCACAGGTATGACTATCTTGATTCTGTCATAAATTTGTCATGGATATACATGCATGACAAAAAAAGCGACCTACTGTGACAAACACGTATCATCACGGAAGTGTATTTTTTTGTAGTGCAATGAGGATGATGACGATGATGAAGATGGTGAATCGGTTGCCATGGCCTCCGTTGTCATTGCGACAACTCCATGTGTGTCTCTATTCGACTTACCCAATGAGAGCATCACCGCCAAGTGCCTCATGGCTAAAGCCACCAACAAGGTAACCCCCAACATCAAAACTACCATCATTAATCATCCCTCTTCGACGGATAGCATTGATGAACACGAGGGAAATAGTGTGGAGGTGAATGAGTTTGAGACCTTTATGGGTAAACTCAAGGGTAAATCCAAGAAGCACTTTGTTGCTCTCTTGGAACAACTTGGTGAAGCCAATGACATGATCGAGGCTCACAAAGATACCATCTCTAAGATGGAGGAGCATAGTCGTGACTATGCCGATGAGATTTCAAATCTTTCCAATTCTCTTGAGGAAGAGTGTGGTCTTCGTTTCGCTCTTGAGGAGTCTCACAACGATGATCATGCTAAATTAAAGAAAGATCTTGATCATGCACTTGTTGTTTCTCGTGTGCTAAACTCCGAGAAGGCAAAGCTTGGGGTTGATCTTGCTAGACTCAAAGAGGAGTTTGACATTCTCGACAAGGCTCACAAAGTCTTGATGGGTGTTCATGCTACCCTCAAGGAGTCTCATGATCAACTCCAAGTGAAGCTAACCAAGGAGAAAGCCACTTTTCCTCGTATGGTGTTAATGGATAATGCAAATACTACTAACCCTTGTTGTGAGCATGTGCATCTTATTGAGGAGAACGTTCGGTTGAAGGAGAAACTTGAGAAAGGCCTTGTGTCATGCATACAAGGTGAGAAAAACCTAAACAACCTTTTGAGAAATCAAAAGGGAGTTGTGGCTAAGGAGGGAATTGGGTTCGCATCCAACCCCAAGAACAAGAAGAAGGAGAACAAGACCAAACAACCTCCTCCTCTCAAGCAAACTTTTGTGAAGGAGGGAGAGAGTGCTTCCAAGGAGAAGAAGAACAATGCGAAGGGTGGCGGTGTCAAAAAGGGCAATGCCACCCCTCCCATCAAAGCCGGCGACTTTAATCCTTCTTATGTGTTATGTCGTGCTAGTGATGGGCATGTCTATGCCAAATTTGTTGGTTCTCCTCATGTATACATTGAATGGTCTATTTGGGTTCCAAAGACCCTTGTTACTAACATCAAAGGACCCATTACAAAATGGGTACATAAAACCAAGCATTGATCTCTTGTAGGTGTTTGCTTCCGGTGGGGGATCATGGTTGCTCGATAGCGGAGCTACAAATCATATGACCGGAAGCAAGGACTTGGTGGTGGACGTGCACAAGATTCCATCTATGCCCACCAATGTCGAGTGGGGTGACGCCTCATCTTCTAAGGTATTGGGACTTGGCAAGGTAGTCATCTCTCATGATCTCACGATCGAGAAGGTCATGCTTGTTGAGTCCCTTGCATACAATTTACTTTCCGTTCGTCAACTTGCAATCATGGGCTTTGCCACTTTCTTTGAAATTGATACCGTGGCCCTCTTGTGGAGCAAGACTCTTAAAGTAGCCTTTGTTGGGCATGTCGAGAACGGTCTATATGTGATTAACTTTTCGGAGCGACCCACTAAGACCGCGACATGCCTAATGGCTAAAGTTGATGTGGGATGGCTTTGGCATCGCCGTTTAGCCCACGTCAATATGAGATCTTTGCAAAGTCTTCTCAAAGGGGACCATGTCCGTGGACTAACGAATGTTAGTTTTGCTAAAGATCGTGCTTGCAGTGCTTGTATCGAAGGAAAGCTACATGACAAGGCTCACCCTCCCACGACTATCATTTACTCAAAGAGGCCTTTGGAGCTCCTTCACTTGGATCTCTTTGGGCCTCCATCCTTTGATAGTCTTGGGGGTAGAAAGTATTGCTTGGTGATTGTGGATGACTACTCAAGATATACTTGGGTGTATTTCTTCAAGAGGAAGAGCGAGACCCAACAAATCGTCATTGACTTTGCAAATGAAGCACAACGTCAACACAATGCAAAGATCTTGACAATAAGAAGTGACAACGGCACCGAGTTCAAGAACTACACCTTGGATGAGTTTATTAGTGATGAGGGGATCAAGCATCAATATTCCGCACCTTACACCCCTCAACAAAATGGTGTTGCGGAGAGGAAGAACCGGGCGTTGATGGATGCGGCAAGGACCATGATGGCGGAGTTCAAGTCTCCATACAACTTTTGGGCCGAAGCCATCAACACCGTGTGCCATGCATCCAATCGGCTCTACCTCCGCAAGGGCTTGAACAAGACTCCATATGAGATACTCACTGGTAACAAGCCCAACCTTAAGTACTTTCGGTTGTTCGGGTGTAAGTGTTTCATTCTCAAGAAAGGTGTTCGGTTGTCTAAATTTGAGGCTAGAGCTTATGAGGGCATATTTGTTGGTTATGATACAAACTCTCATGCTTACCGTGTCCTCAATAAATCCATGGGACTTATTGAGGAGACGTGTAACATGGAGTTTGATGAGAATAACGGCTCCCAAGTGGAGCAAAGTGGCACTTTTGATGTAGGTGATGAAATTCCTCCTCAAGCCATAAGAAGAATGGGTGTTGGTTTTATCCTACCCATTGAGGAACACCTTGTGGCCGAAGGAGAAGGACAATGCTCCACTCAAGTGGAGCCATCACCAACCCAAGGCCCACACGCTTCCGAAGAACAAAGTGAAGGCCCTCATCCTAGTGAACAAGACCAAGGGCAAGATCATGCTCAAGATGGTGTTGACACACCAAGTAATACCCAAGGTCAAGTTCTCTCCTCCGAGCAAGTTCAAGATCAAGAACAAGCTCAAGACGTCGCTCAAGATGATCAAGTGACCGCTCCTCAACTCACCACCGAGGAGAAATTGGAGCGTCGTGCCGCCAAGGTTGCTTCCAAGCTCTCCACCAAGGATCATCTCATGACGAATGTGCTTGGAAGCTTAAGAAAGGGGGTAAGCACTCATAGACAATTAGCAAACTACTGTGAACATCATGCGTTTGTCTCTTGTGTCGAACCCCACAAGGTCTATGAGGCGCTCGAAGATCCGGATTGGCTCAATGCCATGCATGAAGAACTCAACAAATTCGAGCACAACAAAGTGTGGAGATTGGTGCCAAGGCCGATGGTGAACCACAATGTCATTGGAACCAAGTGGATATTTAAGAACAAGCAAGCTGCTCATGGGATTATCATTCGCAACAAGGCTTGTTTGGTAGCACAAGGCTACTCCCAAGTCGAGGGTATCGACTATGGTGAATCCTTCGCTCCCGTTGCTCGTCGTGAGTCCATTCTCATGTTGATTGCATATGCTTCTCATCATAACTTTAAGTTACAACAAATGGAAGTGAAGAGTGCTTTTCTTAATGGTCCTATTAATGAATTGGTTTATGTCAAGAAACCCCCCGGGTTTGAGGATCCCTATTTTCCCGATCATGTGTATCAACTCGATAAGGCACTCTATGGCCTTAAACAAGCCCCACGTGCGTGGTATGACCACCTTACTGAGTTGTTACAAGATCGTGGTTTTGAAGTTGGGCTAATCGACCCCACTCTTTTTACTAAGAAGGTCAAAGGGGAGTTGTTTGTGTGCCAATTATATGTTGATGATATTATCTTTGGATCCCCTAACAAAGCTTTCAATGAGGAATTTGCCGCTCTCATGACCTCAAAGTTCGAGATGTCTTCCATGGGAGAGTTGAGGTTCTTTCTCAGGTTTGAAGTGAAGCAAAGGAGAGAAGGAACCTTCATCAACCAAGCCAAATACACTCAAGACATGCTTAGGAGATTCAAGCTAAGTGATGTCAAGCCGGCGTCCACTCCCATGCCCACCAAGTGCCAACTTGACATTGATCCCAATGGTAAAGCGGTGGATCAAAAGGTATATCGCTCCATGATTGGATCCTTGCTTTACCTTTGTGCATCTAGACCGGATATCATGTTGAGTGTGGGGATTTGTGCACGGTTTCAAGCTGCACCTAAGGAAAGTCACTATGTGGCGGTCAAGCGAATCTTTTGATATTTGGCTCATACCCCAAACTTTGGCTTATGGTACCCAAGAGGAGCAAACTTCAAGCTTGTAGGGTATTCGGATTCCGATTGGGTGGGAGACAAAGTGGATAGGAAGTCCAATTTTGGAGGGTGCCAATTCCTTGGTTGCTCTTTGGTAAGTTGGTCTTCCAAAAAGCAAAGTTGTGTGTCTCTCTCGTCCACCGAAGCGGAGTATGTAGCGGCTGGTAGTTGTTGTGCACAACTCTTATGGATGAGGCAAACTTTGAAGGATTACGGTGTCATTTGTGACAAAGTGCCTCTTTGGTGTGACAATGAAAGTGCCATCAAGATTTCTCTCAACCCGGTGCAACACTTCAAGACGAAGCATATTGAGATTCGGTATCACTTCATCCGGGATCACATTAGGCGAGGGGAGATCGAGCTCAACTACGTCAACACTCATGATAATCTTGCAGATATTTTCACGAAGCCGTTGGATGAAGCAAGATTTCTCGAGTTAAGGCATGAGCTAAATATCATTGATTCGAGCAATGTTGCTTGAACCCTTGCACACCCCACCATACTCAACTTGTTGTCTTGTTTAGATGTAGGCATGGACATAGGGGGAGTGTTGTTCTCTCAATGAACTCTTCCTCCGCCCATTATGCATAAATTGATCAAATCTTTCACATTAGCCATTTTTTATGGTACTTGTGCTTCAAAGACGAGTTTTGGTCATGGGCCCAAGGATAATTCTTCACGGTGCCATACCAATTGACTCAAACATAGGTGGCTCCGGCCACCGCCCTCTCTTGGAGAGGTTGTGTCTCGTGGTTGTCTCTTGTTGTCGTTTTGCCCTTTCTTCTCCTCGTGTTTGAGTTTGTTGTGTGGTGTCTTGCTCGTTTGAAGTTTCCTTGCAAAGACCACTCTTTTTCTCTCTTGTTGGGAATGCGCTTCTTCTTGAGCTCACGGTACTACCGCGGTCTGCCACGGTACTACCGTGCGTGGAGAGTATGATACTACCGGCCCAGCGCGGTACTACCGCCTAGGGGAGCGGTACTACCGCTTCGGTGCGGTTCTTTCGCCCAAGCGGTACTACCGTGATGATACGCGGTACTACCGCGTTGTCTGAGGCGCGTGGGGATAAGGACGGGAATGGGGGTTCTATCTTCCCCATACCCATTCGTTAGTTTCTCCACTTCGTCCCTCTCTCTCTCTCTCTCTCTCTCAAGAACGGGGCCGAGTCCCTCGCTGGATCTCCATCTCCGCCTGCTCTCTTTGGATTCCGACCGGTGGGATCGTTCCCCACCACTTCCTCTTGCCATGGACCAAGGTTGCTCCCCAAATCCCTCTCTTTCTTGTTGGTTATCTTGTCTCTAGGTTTTTGGGGAGATGCTTGTCTTCTTGAGATTTTAGGCCAAATCTTTGCAAGAGAAGGTTGTAGGAGAGTAGTGTTGCATAGACATTTTACTTGATTTATTGTCCCGTGGTAGATGTGATCAATCGTAGTTCCGCGCTGGTTTCGGCGTCTTCTCAGATTCAAAATAGGCTCGGATATGACGCAGTGCGGTACTATCGTGCCTCTGATGTGGAACTACCGCTCGTCCGGTACTACCGCTCGTTCGGTGCGGTACTACCGCATGTTCTGCGGCACTAAGGTCTTACTACTGCTCCAAGCCACGGTACTACCGTATCCTCCCACGGTACTACCGCGACTAGGAGCGGTACTAAAATTTTAGTACCGCATGGCCAGGCAGCACTACCGTTGTTGTCTCATCTTCCGTGTGGCATTTATCCCGTATGATTTCTACTTGTTTCCCTTGCTTTGCCGTGGTCTTTGCATTGATTCTTCTCGCTCTTTGTGTGTGCTTTCTCTTGTGTCTTAGGTGGTGGCTCTCACCATTCCAATCCCAGTCGTGACACTGGCTCCAAGCGACTATGCAATCCTCAAGATGAAGCACCAGAGGGCTCCAGTGCCCCCAAGCGCAATGTCAAGACCACTGCCAGCAAGCAAAAGGAACATGCTAAGGGCATGGACGAGATTCCCCTCAATGAGTACGTCGAACGCCGGAAGATCAGCCCTTATGTGAATGCTCGTGCTGTCCTCAGAGGCACTGAGTTGTTTTGGACCAAGCAGCAGGCTCTCATTTATCTGGATGTAATCAAGAACAAGCAAAACACCTATGTGGATGTGAAGTGGATAGACATGAATCACATGAGGAAGGACAAGTTTCGGGACTATTTTGGAGAACCTCTGGATTTGGTGGAGCAGTTCGCTATTGAGCCTGTGATCTCCTTCCACCTTGACTATGACCCTGAGCTTATCTGTCAGTTCTTTGCCTCAGTTTACTTTCACCCCGGGGATGAGTGGAGGATGACCTGGATGACCAATGGCCGTCAGTTGTCTTCTACCTGGAAGGAGTTCATGGGTCTGCTCCATGTTCCTGATGACGGGCTTCACACACCCGTTGGTGTTCGCCCCCACGCCAATTCTAAGTCTGCTAACAAGAACTCTTCAGCCGTACTATGTTGAGAAGGTGCTTCCCAGTGGCAAGTCGACTTGGGAGCTGAACTCTTTTCTGGATATCATGCATCGCATCTTCCGCAACACTCTGTTTCCTCGCATTGACGACAAGGACAAGGTTCATTCCTATCGGGTGGACATGATGCTCCTGTGCGCGGAGGCACGTTCGTCTCAGACTCAGCCACTTGATGTCTCACACATCATGTGGTGTGAGCTTCGGTTTGCGGTGTACACCCGCAAGGTACCTATCTATGGTCCATACCTGTTTCTGTTGATCTCCACGACTTGGGAGAAGATGTACCCCGGTGATGAGTTCCTTGCTCCAGACTGGATTCGGCATGAGTCCATCAGTCTCCGCATCAAGCCCAACTGGGCCAACACTACTATTCGTGCTGAGGCGTCTGCTTCTAGGAGGGCTGTTGGTGAGGAGGAGGCTGGTGCAGAGAATGTTGCTGAGGACTGGGCTGCTAGATCTTCCCCACCTTCCTCTGAGCCGTCGTGGGCCAAGAAATTGAAGGACGAGATGAAGAATCTCTTCTGCATGTAGGTGAAGGGGCAGTACAGGACTCACGTGGCATCCAAGGAGAGTCGCCACCGCGACAAGAAGGTCATGAGGCTCTTTGGAGAGGATGTCTCTGGCGGTTTTGAGGATGCCATCACGCTAGAGGCTGCATGATGGCGAAGCAAGGCTTCAAGTGGACTAGCTCTGAGGATGACATCGAGGAGACCGTCCCCGCCGCCGAGTCTGACGAGGAGCACGAGGAGCATTGGGATGATTTCTGTGCCTGAGCCACCCCTTGTGTGTAGGTGTCCTCTCTGCCTTTTTAGCGTCTCGATGCCAAAGGGGGAGAGAGTGTAGGGATTTGCGTGTTTGCGAGTCGTGTGTCATGTTCAGTGTGTTTGCTTTGTCGTTTGGACTTTTGGACCTCGTTTGCTTTTGTTTGGTTTGTGCCTTTGAGACTTATCCTTCATATGGTGTAAGACATATGCACCCTATTCTATCTTAGTGAACTTATGTTTGTGCTACCTTGTCTAGTGTTAGCCTTATTATTGCAAGATATGCCTTGTCTCTATAATATAGGGGGAGCTTTGATCCTAGTATGTGTGTCGTGCAGTCCAAAGCACCCATCTAGTTGGCACACATCTAGGGGGAGCCCGTCTATATTCTAGAGAGGAGGGGTTTGCGTTTGCTTAATATTATTTCCCTTGTGCAAATCCCGTATTGTCATCAATCCACCAAAAGGGGGGAGATTGTAAGGGCATATTTATCCCTAAGGTGTTTTGGTGATTGATGACAATGCGTTTGCGGACTAATCGTGTGTCTTGAGTTGCCCAGACGTTTCCTTGCTAGGCACAAGACGGTTTGGTGTCCCTCGAAGACTATTGAAGACGGTGTTTTTCTACATTTATTTTTGGTGGATTTGAGTCGTAGGAAAGCCGTACTACTAAGAGGGGGTCCGTGTCGGAAAGTTTTGGGTGGAATCATCACGTACACGTTTCTTCCTAGTCCCCTCCTTTCCCCTGCACCTTGGAGCATCCTCCGCTTATATCTCTCCACCTTGTTCTGGCTGCTGTGTTGGCTTGCGGTAGTACTGCTCCCTAGTGAGCGGTAGTACCGTATGCACCAGCGATAGTACCGTGCTATGGCGCGGTAGTACCACAGGTGCCCACGGTAGTACCGCTCCACTGGAGCCGTAGTACCATGCCCCCGCAGGCCAAGTACCGCTCCCTCGCGGTAGTAGAGGCGGATGTAATTTTTTACATCCACGCTACCGCGGTAGTACCGCATCCCTTGCGCGGTAGTACCATGCGCAGCCTGGCTCAGCTGCCAGGCGGTAGTACCGCTCCTCTGCGGTAGTACTATGTCGGATTTTTGCTACATCCGTTTTCCAGCGAAAGTAGGCACGGATGTTCTGTTATCCACGCTCTTCCCAGGCTTGGGGTTCCCTGCCTTGCGGTAGTACGGCAAGGGGGAGCGGTAGTACCGCGTCTGCGGAAGTACCGTCTTTAGCCCATGTGCTTAAGGTCTGCCCTAGCTACTGCTGCTGCTGCGGTAGTACCGCGGCTCCTCATGGTAGTACCGCGTGCCCTCGCGGTAGTACCACTGATCTGGAGCGGTAGTACCGCTGGTCGCGGGCTGGTAGGTGGATAACGGTTGGATTTTTGTCCTTTGCTATATAAGGGGTGTCTTCTTCCTCTAGTTGACCACCTCTTCCAACCCTAAGCTCCATTGTTGCTCCAAGCTCCATTTTCGCCCGATCTCACTCCCTAGCCAATCAAACTTGTTGATTTGCTCGGGTGTGGTTGAGAAGGCCCCGATCTACACTTCCACCAAGAGAAATTTGATTCCCACCACTAATCCCTTGCGGATCTTGTTACTCTTGGGTGTTTGAGCATCCTAGATGGTTGAGGTCACCGCGGAGCCATAGTCCATTGTGGTGAAGCTTCATGGTGTCGTTGGGAGCCTCCAATTGAGTTGTGGAGATTGCCCCAACCTTGTTTGTAAAGGTTCGGTCACCGCCTCCAAGGCCACCAATAGTGGAATCATGGCTCTCGCATTGTGTGAGGGCGTGAGGAGAATACGGTGGCCCTAGTGGCTTCTTGGGGAGCATTGTGCCTCCACACCGCTCCAACGAAGACGTACTTCCCTTCAAAGGGAAGGAACTTCGGTAACACATCCTCGTCTCCACCGGCTCCACTCTTGGTTATCTCGTGCCTTTACTTGTGCAAGCTTTTTTTTGTGATACATCTCTTGCTTGCTTGTGTTCCTATCCTTGTTGCATTATGTAGGTTCCTCATCTAGTTGCATATCTAGACAACCTACTTTGATGCAAAGTTTAAATTGTTAAAGAAAAGCTAAAAATTGTTAGTTGCCTATTCACCCCCCCCCCTCTAGTCAACCATATCGATCCTTTCACCTATTTTTACCATTTTCCTTAGATCGATCCTATTAGTAGTATTTTGATCTAGTAGAATAAAGTTTATGGCATGATCTAGTTTTGAGTTTTGCCTTATGATCTCTCTATGTAATCGAGTCCGTGAGCTATATAATAAAGATTAATGTTGAGTCAAGGGCTTGATTTTCTTGCTATGATCTTGGCTGAATAAAAGAAAAGAGAAAAAGAATAAGAAGAAACAAAGAGATCATATTGATCTTATTGATAGTAATGACTTCACATAGAAAGAGTGTGACGATTAAAAGTTGTTGGGAATTGGTAGACATAGCTTTGGTCATCGTTGCAATTAATAGGAAGTAATAAGGAAAGAGAGGTTTCACATATAAATATACTATTATTGACATCTTTTATGATTGGGAGCACTCATCAAAATATGACATGCTAAAGAGTTGATGTTGGACAAGGAAGACAACGTAATGGGTTATGTTTTCTTATATCAGATATAAAGTATGTTGTCATGGATCATCCAACATGTTGAGCTTGCCTTTCCCCCTTATGCTAGCCAAATTCTCAACACCAAGTAGAGATACTACTTGTGCTTCCAAATACCCTTAAACCAGTTTTGCCATGAGAGTCCACCATATCTACCTATGGATTGAGTAAGATCCTTCAAGTAAGTTGTCATCGGTGCAAAGCAATAAAAATTGCTCTAAATATGTATGATTAGTGTGGGAGAAATAAGCTTTATATGATCTTGTGATGTGGAAGTAATAAAAGCGACGGACTGCATAATAAAGGTTCATATCACAAGGGGCAATATAAAGTGACGTTCTTTCGCATTAAGATTTTGTGCATCCAACCATAAAATCGCATGGAAACCTCTGCTTCCCTCTACGAAGGGTCTATCTTTTATTATTATCTTCTACCTTATGCAAGTGTCATGGTGATCTTCACCTCTCCCTTTTTCATTTTATCCTTTGGCAAGCACATCATGTTGGAAAGAACCTGATATATATATCTAATTGGATGTAGGGGGCATGAGTTATTATTGTTGACCTTACCCTTGAGGTAAAAGGTTGTGGGGCGAAACTATAAGCCCATATCTTTCTCTGTGTCCGATTAAAACTCCGTAACCACAAGTATTGCGTGAGTGTTAGCCATTATGAAGGACTAGATGATAGTTGAGTATGTGGACTTGCTTTTTAGCTCTGACATAGACTCTTTCCAATGTTATGATAAATTGCAATTGCTTCAATGACTGAGGTTATAGTTTGTTGCTTCTCAATAAGGTTTCTGATTCATACTTTTGCATTGTGAATAGATCATCACTTGAACATAAGTAATCATATGACAATATCTATATATGTTGCTATTATGAGAATAATCATGATGCCTTCATGTCTCTATTCTATTTTTATCGACGCCTCTACCTCTAAACATGGGGACATATTTATTGTTATCGGCTTTCGCTTGAGGACAAGCGAGGTCTAAGCTTGGGGGAGTTGATACGTCCATTTTGCATCATGCTTTTATATCGATATTTATTGCATTATGGGTTGTTATTTCACATTATGTCACAATACTTATGGCTATTCTCTCTTATTTTATAAGGTTTACATAAGGAGGGAGAATGCCGGCAGCTGGAATTCTGGGCTGGAAAAGGAGCAAATATTAGAGACCTATTCTGCACAACTCCAAAAGTCCTGAAACTCCACGGAATACCTTATAATAAATAATGAAAAATCCTCGCCAAAGATGAAGACCAGGGGGCCCACACCCTATCCACGAGGGTGGGGGCGCCCCCTAGGGTGCGCCCCCCTACCTCGTGGGCCCCCTGGTGGCTCTCCGATGACCATCTTCTGTTATATGAAGTCTTTCGTCGAGAAAAAAACCAGAAGCAACCTTTCGGGACGAAACTCCGCCGCCACGAGGTGGAACCTTGGCCGAACCAATCTAGGGCTCCGGCAGAGCTGTTCTGCCGGGGAAACTTCTCTCCCGGAGGGGGAAATCATCGCCATCATCATCACCAATGCTCCTCTCATCGGGAGAGGGCAATCTGCATCAACATCTTCATCAGCACCATCTCATCTCAAAACCCTAGTTCATCTCTTGTGTCCAATTCTTGTCTCCAAGTCCGGGATTGGTGCTAGTAGGTTGCTAGTAGTGTTATTTACTCCTTGTAGTTGATGCTGGTTGGTTTAATTGGTGGAAGATCATATGTTCAGATCCTTTATGCATATTATTACCCCTCTGATTATGAACATGAATATGCTTTGTGAGTAGTTACGTTTGTTCCTGAGGACAAGGGAGAAATCTTGCTATTAGTAGTCATGTGAATTTGGTATTTGTTCGATATTTTGATGGGATGTATGTTGTCTAGCCTCTAGTGGTGTTATGTGAACGTCGACTACATAACACTTCACCATTATTTGGGCCTAGGGGAAGGCATTGGGAAGTAATAAGTAGATGATGGGTTGCTAGAGTGACAGAAGCTTAAACCCTAGTTTATCCGTTGCTTCGTAAGGGCTGATTTGGATCCATATGTTTCATGCTATGGTTAGGTTTACCTTAATACTTTTGTTGTAGTTGCGGATGCTTGCAATAGAGCTTAATCATAAGTGGGATGCTTGTTCAAGTAAGAACAACACCCAAGCACCGGTCCACCCACATGTCAAATTATCAAAGTACCGAACGCGAATCATATGAACGTGATGAAAACTAGCTTTACGATATTCACATGTGTCCTTGGGAGCGCTTTTCCTTATATAAGAGTTTGTCCAGGCTTGTCCTTTGCTACAAAAAGGATTGGGCCACCTTGCTGCACTTTATTTACTTTTGTTACTTGTTGCTCGTTACAAATTATCTTATCACAAAACTATTTGTTACCACTTATTTCAGTACTTGCAGAGAATACCTTGCTGAAAACCGCTTATCATTTCCTTCTGCTCCTCGTTGGGTTCGACACTCTTACTTATCGAAAGGACTACGATAGATCCCCTATACTTGTGGGTCATCAGCAGTCACCTCACAAATCGAATGAAGCTTCTCCGACAACGGTCGGCAACCCACAGCCGAAGAATTGGCAATCGTTGAGAGCGTTCAAGCAGTTGTCCGTTCCTCCACCACATACCTTGCGACAACGGAGCCCGTCCAAGAACAGATCGCGGCCGCCCATGCCCATCTCATGGCGGCCTTTTCCAAAGAGATGGCGGACGCGGATGGCGAGATGCTTGCCGAGTATGGTGCGACGGATGCCATGGAGCCCCTTCCCCAGGAGACCGTCGGGCGCGATCTGGACATGGGGAAGGCCGCGGAGATCAACGAGCAACAGCCGTAGTAGTACTCTTTGTTTTGTTTAATTAAGAGTGCCGGTCTTTAATTTGTTAGACTAATGTTTAGGCCAACTACCTCTGTTTAATTGCTGAACTTTGTTGATTAAGAAGTGTAGGTGTGTTGTAGTCTCCTTTGTGTACTCAAATTATGCAATGACGTGGATGACCACTGTAACCAAGGAATTCGAACCAAAAATTTTGACGTTCAAACTCATCACACACAGGTTAAGCTATCTGAATCATTTGTGATGTTCACATATTGTACACAGTTCTGAATAAGGGACTGTGTCTGATGACACTTTGCACGCCAGTTTTTTCACTCAAGCGATTCCAAATTTTCGGCTTCCGCGGAAATATCTACCTCCCCGCCCCCTCCCCCTTACCAAAAGCCATATTTCCCCTGTTTCCGCCTTCCTTTCCAAGTTGAAACCTTCACTCCTTGCTTGCAGCGCCGCCTCCTCACCGACGACCCTCCTTCATGCTGCCCGGCCTCGTCTATCCAGGAAGGTAATCCACACCCGACCCCCATCCTCCTCCTCCTTCCACATCCCACATGCCCCGACCGACGGGGTGCAACACCTTCCACCCAAATCACCGACCCCTCCACCAAATAAGCGCTGCCCTAAGCCATGGTGCACGCAGTATAGCCAGGAGCTCAAGGAGCATTTGACAGCGAAGAAGCAAATCGCGGCCACACACGTGATGACCCACAAGTATAGGGATCTATCATAGTCCTTTCGATAAGTAAGAGTGTCGAACCCAACGAGGAGAAGAAGGAAATTATATGCAGTTTTCAGTAAGGTATTCTCTACAAGCACTGAAATTATCGGTAATAGATAGTTTTGTGATAAGGTAATTCGTAACGGGTAACAAGTAATAAAAGTAAACAAGGTGCAGCAAGGTGGCCCAATCCTTTTTGTAGCAAAGTTCAAGCCTGGACAAACTCTTATATAAAGGAAAACGCTCCCGAGGACACATAGGAAATATCATCAAGCTAGTTTTCATCACGCTCAAATGATTCGCGTTCGTTACTTTGATAATTTGATATGTGGGTGGACCAGTGCTTGGGAACTGCCCTTACTTGGACAAGCATCCCACTTATGATTAACCCCTCTTGCAAGCATCTGCAAGCACTGATCATGATGAAAACTATATATATAATTATGATCACGATGAACCAGATGGATAGGATAAAACTACTGATGAAATTCCAACTTCAATCTGTTGTAGTTCCAAGATCCAATATCATCACATAGCCTAAACCATGTCAATGCCTTTCCCTTCAAAGGTAAAGGGAAGACCTTCTTCTTGATAACATCCTCGGGCATACCTGCAAGCTTAAATAATCCACAAACTTCATCCACATAGATTAGGTGCAAATCAGGATGCAATGTTCCATCTCCTGTAAAAGGATTAGCTAGCAGTTTCTCTATCGTACTCGAAGGAATTTCAAAGTAGACATTTTTAGTAGGTTGAGGAGCAACTCTTTGCTCTACAAGTCGGGGTGAAGATATCCCGAACAAGCCCCTCAAAGGATTACTTTCCATAGTAACAAGTGAAGTAAATTTTAGCACACTATATAAATATTTCCTTACCAAATTCCACCTATGAAAGGCGCTTCACTCCCCGGCAACAACGCCAGAAAAGAGTCTTGATGACCCACAAGTATAGGGGATCTATCATAGTCCTTTCGATAAGTAAGAGTGTCGAACCCAACGAGGAGCAGAAGGAAATGATAAGCAGTTTTCAGTAAGGTATTCTCTGGAAGCACTGAAATTATCGGTACGAGATAGTTTTGTGATAAGGTAATTCGTAAAGGGTAAAAAGTAATAAAAGTAAACAAGGTGCAGCAAGGTGGCCCAATCCTTTTTGTAGCAAAGGACAAGCCTGGACAAACTCTTATATAAAGGAAAACGCTCCCGATGACACATGGGAATTATCGCCAAGCTAGTTTTCATCACGCTCATATGATTCACGTTCGTTACTTTGATAATTTGATATGTGGGTGGACCAGTGCTTGGGTACTGCCCTTACTTGGAAAAGCATCCCACTTATGATTAACCCCTCTTGCAAGCATCCACAACTACAAAAGAAGTATTAAGGTAAACCTAACCATAGCATGAAACATATGGATCCAAATCAACCCCTTACGAAGCAACACATAAACTAGGGTTGAAGCTTCTGTCACTCTAGCAACCCATCATCTACTTATTACTTCCCAATGCCTTCCCCTAGGCCCAAATAATAGTGAAGTTTCATGTAGTCGGCATTCACATGACACCACTAGAGAAGAGACAACATACATCTCATCAAAATATCGAACGAATACTAAATTTACATGACTACTTATAGCAAGACTTCTCCCATGTCCTCGGGAACAAACATAACTACTCACAAATCATATTCATGTTCATAATCAGAGGGGTATTAATATGCATAAAGGATATGAACATATGATCTTCCACCAAATAAACCAACTAGCATCAACTACAAGGAGTAATCAACACTACTAGCAGCCCACAGGTACCAATATGAGGTTTTGGGACAAATATTGGATACAAGAGATGAACTTGGTTTTGAGAGGATATGGTGTTGTTGAAGATGTTGATGGAGATTAACCCCCTCCCGATGAGAGGATCGATGGCGATGATGATGGTGATGATTTCCCCCTCCTGGAGGGATGCTTCCCCGACAGAACAGCTCTGCCGGAGCCCTAGATTGGTTCCACCTCGTGGTGGCGGCGCTTCGTCCCGAAAGCGTGCTTATGATTTTTTCTAGGGAGAAAGACTTCATATAGCAAAAGATGGGCGTCGGAGGCCTGCCAGGGGGCCCACGAGATAGGAGGCGCGCCTAGGGGGTAGGGCGCGCCCCCCACCCTCGTGGATGGTGGGTGGCCCCCCTGGTGCTTCTTCACCCAATATTTTTTATATATTCCAAAACTGACTTCCGTAGAGTTTCAGGACTTTTGGAGTTGTGCAGAATAGGTCTCTAACATTTGCTCTTTTTCCAGCCCAGAATTCCAACTGCCGGCATTCTCCCTCTTCATGTAAACCTTGTAAAATAAGAGAGAATAGGCATAAGTAGTGTGACATAATGTGTAATAACAACCCATAATGCAATAAATATCGATATAAAAGCATGATGCAAAATGGACGTATCAACTCCCCCAAGCTTAGACCTCGCTTGTCCTTAAGCGGAAGCCGATATCGAAAAATATGTCCACATGTTTAGAGATAGAGGTGTCGATAAAATAAAATATGGACATGAGGGCATCATGATCATTCTTGTGACAGCAACATATATATATATATATATATATATATATATATATATATATATATATATATATATATATATATATATATATATTCATATGATTTCTTATGCTAAAGTAACAATTTATTCACAATGTCAAGTATGAATCAGAAACTTCATTGAAAACTAACAAACTATAATCTCAGTCATTGAAGCAATCACAATTTATCATAACATCGGAAATAGTCAATATAAGAGCTTTTCAGCAAGTCCACATACTCAACTATCATTTAGTCTGTCACAATTGCTAAGACTCACGCAATACTTATGAGTATGAAGCTTTAATCGGACACAGAGAAAGATAGGGGCTTATAGTTTTGCCTCCCAACCTTTTACCTCAAGGGTAATGTCAACAATAAAAGTTTATGAAAACCCACATCCAATTAGCTATATATATCAGGATCTTTCCAACACACAGTGCTTGCCAAATGATAAAATGTAAAAAGGAAAGGTGAAGATCACCATGACTCTTGTATAAAGTATAGGACAAAAGTAAAAGATAGGCCCTTCGCAGAGGGAAGCAGAGGTTGTCATGTGTTTTTATGGTTGGATGCACGAAATCTTAATGCAAAAGAACGTCGCTTTATATTGCCACTTGTGATATGGACCTTTATTATGCAGTCTGTCGCTTTTATTTCTTACACATCACAGGATCGTATAAAGCTTATTTTCTCCACACTAATAGATCATACATATTTAGAGAGCAATTTTTATTGTTTGCAACAATGACAACTTACTTGAAGGATCTTACTCAATCCATAGGTAGATATGATGGACTCTCATGGCAAAACTGGGTTTAAGGATATTTGGAAGCACAAGTAGTATCTCTACTTGGTGCAAAGAATTTGGCTAGCATGAGGGGGAAAGGCAATCTCAACATGTTGGATGATCCATGACAATATAATTTATTCCGGATGTAAGAAAACATAACCCATTATGTTCTCTTCCTTGTCCAACATCAACTTTTTAGCATGTCATATTTTAATGAGTGCTCACAATTATAAAATATGTCCAAGATAGTATATTTATATGTGCAAACCTCTCTTTCTTTATTACTTCCTATTAGTTGCAACGATGGCCAAAACTACGTTTGTCAACTCTCAACAAAGTTATTCATCATACTCTTTATATGTGAAGTCATTACTCTCCATAAGATCAATATGATCTTTTTACTTCTTTTTATTTATTTTTCTCTTTTTTCTCAAGATCATAGCAAGATAGCAAAGCCTTTGACTCAAAACTAATCTTTATTATATATAGCTCACAGACTCGATTACATAGATAAGGATCATAAAGCAAAACTCAAAACTAGATCATACTAAAACTTTATTCTACTAGATCAAGATATAACCAAAAGGATCAAACTAATAAAAAGATAAAGATAGAAGTGTGATGGTGATACGATACCGGGGCACTCCCCCAAGCTTGGCAGTTGCCAAGGGGAGCACTACTAGGGAAAACCCTAGCAGTAACGCGGGTATTTTGCCTATCCGTAGCGCGGGACGTTGCGCTACTGATAAGGCGCTACAGCTAATGTGTAGCAGTAGCGCCTGTTGTCCCACGCTACTGCTATACATGGATAGCAGTAGCGCGCTTTGGTGAAGAGTGTTGCTGCTAATATCTGCAGCGCTTTTTAGAAGGAAGCGCTACTGCTAACTTTGTTCCACTCGCTACTGCTAGTTTTATTAGTTTTTTTCTGCATATTTGTTTTGTATTTTAATAAGCTTTATACAATAATCTTTAGCATATCATAGGCATACAAATGTAATCATAGCATATACATGCAACTAGTCTCATCATAATCATCATCCAACACAAAGTGGTCTCTCATCATCATCTTGAAAATAGCAATACAAGTCTCGATTACTTGCAACAACATCGTCATCCATATCTAAACAATGATATATACGAGAAGAGCTATCACTTTGAGTGAGAGCGGAACTATCCCTCTCTCGCATTAGCGTGAACCTAAACTAACTACTGCCTGTCGCTCGGAACCGGAAACTGGTACACTTGGGCCTGACACTCCGGCCACTCGTCGTATATATACTCCCGGCATAGCACTTCTTCCTCATCGATGATCTATGCACCTGCATCGTCACATGAGTTGATGATATGCAACATATATAGTTGAGCAACAGAAAGAGACAGACTTGGCAAAAATAGAATCAACATATCATAAGCATAAATAACAAAGTTGATCATACCCAAAATGCCCTAACTAGAGTGATCGTCGCTAGTCGAGGAGGATGGTTTAATTACATCACAAATAAAGTTTCGTCGTGCAGAACTCAAAGTTTCGTCATACAGAAAGTATGGACTAAACGGACACATTGTCATATATCGACAATCACTCCAATATGTCGTGCCATCCATCCAAGTCAGGGAGATAGTCCCCAAGCCTAGTGAAAGGCTTCAGGTCGAGACACTGAGAGGCTACCCGTGCTCGGACGTCTTCTGGCGACATTTCTCCTTCTTTGTAGAACATCCCTGTTTTTCTGACGACCTCCTTCATGATGATTTGGGAAAGTTTGCACTGGATGTGATAGAACTCAGCTCAAAGACGATGATCCTCGATATCTCCTACGTTCTTTGCCCATTGCAGAATATGAGCATCGCCGGATGTAGGTGACATGCGAAGGTTCTGGTGATCCCGTCTGTACTCCAGCATGTGGTGTAGGACATAGAATCCATCCTTAAGAGAATCACTCGGTTGCTGGATGCAGCAAAATTCGGTCTTATGGCCGAAGGCGGGCCTGCCGCCCCTTCTCTTCTTGTCCTTGACCTCTCCACCCCGTGCGTCCTAGTAAAACATAGCATTGTGGAGAACATCCTTGATGTGGGTGTAATCCTTTTCGTTAATGTTCTTCGACGAGTCCAAGTAAAGAGCGTGGGAGTATGGGGGGTAGAGGATGATGAGGACAGCGCGCCCGCCGCTGCGCAAAATAAGTACACCTCAAATTAATTAGCCTCCACCGTGCAAATGAATGATTGAAATCGAAGGAAGGATATCCATGCGGATGACTTACAGGGGATGATAAGGCATGAGAATCGCCTTGTCCTTATTGGCGAGCATGAAATTGACGATGTATTCCCTTGCGTATTCATGGTGCTTTGCGCAGACTCCCAAGAAGCCCTCATGCATGAAGTACGGGTCAACGACACGGATATGAGTTATCTGCTCAACCCCGATGATGTAGTTCACGTGCAAGGCATAAAGGCAGACAAACGTAAAATCCAGCTTCTTCACGTGAAACATGTCGAATATGTAATCGAATCGAAGGAAGAAATTATCCGCGGGGAAGAAGTCGACGTACGACAATTGCCGCGGAACGTTAACCACGTAGAGTGGGTATCCTGGATCTTTTGAGGCGATGAGGCCTTTCTCTATCCGCAGCACATCGTCATGAGGTCTCCTTAGATCGCCGAATCTGGCCTCCAGCGCTGTTGCAGGTAGGATTGGTTGACGGGGATATGCCATTTATCCGCACCGGGGATATCTATACGGTCTTGAACCCAAGGCTGCTGAGGCGGCTGGATCATAGAATCAGCTTTCTTGCCTTTCCTCGGTCTCTTCCTAGGATTCTTTGTCGGAAGGTCATCTATAATACGTTGAGCCTTCGGAGGCGGCAATTCAGGCACTGACTCATGACGCTCAAACCCTGAGTAGGCGCCAGTATAGACATACTGTTGAGTGCCATCGTCATCCTCATCCTCATCCATGGCGACGTCATCAGCGACTAATGGAGCCTCTTCCTTACCCCGTCTGCTATCACCCAACCCGACACCCGACGCTAATTGGGTAGGTGGGGTGTTGGTGTTCATACCTTGTTGAGGCTGCGTGCTCGTGGGTGTGCTCCCAGCCGCCTCCAGAAGAAGCAGACTATTTGGCCACAACAGGACCCACCCATTGCAACAATCACCAAGCCGCCGTGGGGTCTCGTCGTCATCCCCCACTAGTACCAGAGGAGGCAAATTCTCATGGCCCGGTTTGAAACTGGCCATGGAAACCTTGAAGACGTTTGGGGGGATCGGACGGCTATGGAACAATGGTTCCTTCGGCTTCATTATCGTCGCTCCTAGTCGTCGATGCTGTACAATATGGTGCACGGGGTTTCGTCGGCCTGCAAAGAAAAGTCTGTGGCATGAGACATCCAAAAGGCAACGAAAACGGGAGATTATACATTTATTGAAGGGGGCCGCTGTGATAGATACCGTGAGGGCATCGAGCTCATCCAAAGACGAAGCACCGCCAAGCACGTCCGGTGCCGGAGCAGGTGCGAGAGCGAGTGCGGGAGCCGGTGCGGGAGCAGGTGCTGGTGCAACGCAAGTCGAGCTGCTCCCCAAGAAGTCAGCAAGGGGAAAGTCCGCTGCATTTTTTTCTGAATTTTGCCTGGCCCAGTTGAAAACGGCCAGAACCAAGGAAGTAGACATATCTACAACCACCTGTTTTGCGGCAGCTACCGCTGTTGCGACTGTCTGAGATGATTTCTTCTCAACCGCAATCTCAACCTTCTTGTCGATGTTTTCTTCAGTTAACCTCCGTCTTTCCTTTCTCTCCTCATTGGTCTCACGGTAGTACTTCTTCCACGTGGCGCCATCTCCGACACCGTGCACGCGTCCATACGACGGTCAAGTCTCCACCGGGAGTCGTTTCAATATGTTCAACGCCCGGTTGAATGGAGTGTCCCACTTGGGCCTCGCCAACGCCTCAAACAATGAGTCGCTTTCGGCCGCAATCCTGTGTTGCTCTCTCTGCAAAAGGCACAAGGATCGTTTACAAATATGACTAATGTGTAGTCGAATTGATCAGAAACTAAAATTACCAGCAGTCTCATGAACTCCGCCGTGAGCGCATTCGTCTCAAAAACCTTCTTCACTGGGTCCCAACGGTGCCGGGCCCTAAGGACGTCACGCTCCTGCGGGACAGTGAACTCCGCCAAGGGGTCTGGGATGCCCATACTCGCGGCTTTCGCGTCCTCCTTGGCCCATATGGACCTCTTCCTGCCGTAACCACAGCTTCCGAGGTGGTGGGGCCCAATGTTCCTCTGTTGAAGCCCCTTCATGTACCTCGACTTTCTTTTGGCATCTTCGGCCTCGCAAGCCGCCTTGAATATTTCAAAGTGCTCTGCCGTGATTGTCGGATTATCCTTTACAATCTCATAGTAGGGTTCCTTTTTGTCGATCTTTGCTTGCACCCTTGCTTTCCAAGCGGCCAACGTGTCGCTAAACTTGGACATGGCGTGTTTGTTTATCTTCTTCATTGACGGATCCTTATCTGGATCTTTATAATCCTTTTCATTCCGGCCCGGAAACAAGAATATCTGGTGCAGCTTCTTTAGGAGGGAGGGCCTCATATTATCTATCTTCTGTAGTTTCTCATCGTTGATGGTGGCGGTTGTCCGTACGATGTAGCCTATGTGATTGTCGTAGCACGCGTGCGCTTCATCGGGCGCGGTTGGCTCAAAATTGTTGTCGTCCACCTCCATGACCACTAGTCTAGTAGTCCTGAGTTTGTTAGGAAGTCGTTGCCTCTTTGCTTTCGGTTCTACACCGGCTCCGTTCCCCGAGGCAGTGCCGGTCTCAGTCTCAGCGCCGGTCTTGATGCCGGTCTGAGTCTCGGTGCTAGTCTCAGTCTCAGCGCCGGTCTCAGTCTCAACACCGGTCTGCGTGTCGGTCTCAGTCCCCGATGCGACCGGTGGGCCTAGCAACAACATCGGTTGATCGTCGGCAAGGCTCAAAAATTCATCTGCCGCCAGGTAGACGCCGTCCCAATAACCAGAACCCTGTCCTTCATCGTTGCTAGCCATGTTTCCTATGATTAAATCTAGTCAATTAATTCTAGACCTAATAAAATGAATAATGACATAAAAAGGCCTATGTTTTGCAGGAACGTTGACTCCTTCCCGGTACGGCAAATCCTGGGAACTCGATATGTCCTAGTTTCTAGCACAAGTCATGCCGAAATTCACGGAAAATTTCGGCATGACCTTTGCTAAAAAATGGACAAATCGAGAACCTGAAATTTGCCAAAACGGAAATGAATCAACATTTTGGCAAAACATAGGCCACTCAGCTTCATTCCCTGGAAACAACAAAAGGCCACTTGGGCACGATCGAAACATGGGCAAACACAATTGAGGAATTTGCATATATCCTGACCACTTCAAATTTGCATGTCCTAGCATTTGACACTTCAAGAAAATCTACACAAATCTCATGCTCTCTCAAACTCAATTCAAAAACCAAATATAGATTATATTTAGTTAACTACTGAACTAAACTTTACTCTAAACTAAATCCTACTGCCCTAATTAACATCTAGTTAAACAAACTCAATTCAGAAACTAAACCCTACTGAACTAATTAACATCTACATTATCTACTACTTAAAATCTATTATTACCCTAACTAAAAAACATCTACTATTAACCATACTGCCCTAGTTAACTAGTACCATCACTACTACTAATTAACATCTACTACTACTACTAAAAATAATTATGTATGAACCATAGTACTAATTAACATCTACTACTACTGCTAATTAACATG
>NC_041392.1:135522579-135528362 GCF_002162155.2 Triticum dicoccoides | reverse complement strand
GAGGTCCTCGGCGGCGGAGGTAGGGGCGGCGAGGGCGGGCTCGAGGTCGAGAGGCGGCGGTCCTGGGCGGGTTCGAGGGCGGTGAGGTCGAGGGCGGCGGCGGTGAGGTTGAGGGCAGCGACGGTGAGGTCAAGGGCGGCCCGAGAGGCGGCGGCGGCGGTGAGGATGAGCGCGGCGTCGACGCCGGCAGGAGACGACGGCGAAGTGGGGGCAACGGCGAAGTGGGGGAGACGGCGGCAAAGTGGCGGGGCGAGGGATTTGAGTGAGAAGTGGTGGCCGGGGGGAAAACCATTTTTGGGTTAAGTCAAAAATAACGGTAGCGCGTTAGGGAAAACGCGCTATAGCTAAGTTAGCTATAGCGCGTTTAACAAACGCGCTACTGCTATTCCTTCATCATTTTTTCCCTTTTTCGTTTATTTTTCTTTACATTTTATATTTTTCCTCTCTCCTTTTTCTATTTCTTTCATTTTCATTTACTTTTCTATTTGTTTTCCATTTTTTCCTTTTAGTTAGCAGTAGCACTTTACACATAAACGCGTTGCTATAAGAATATTAACGGTAGCGCTGTTCTCCAAAGATCGCTACTACTATGTGTAGCCCATCGGCTTAGTGGTTGGAGTTTTAGTAGTAGCGAGTTTTCTCCGACACGCACTACTGATATATATGCATCTGCAGCGCGCTTATTTCACACTCGCTACTGCTATCTAGCAGTAGCGGGCGTTTTTAACAAGCGCTACTGCTAAAGTTCTATGTATAACGTTTTCCCTAGTAGTGGAGTGCCCATACCCATGTATTTATGTCTCTTTCTTCGGAGGTGAAGGATATGGTGGTGATGATGACAATTGTGCCTTCAACTTTTTCATATTGTAATTGAGGAGAGCGATCTCCTCCTTTAAATCATAGACCTTCGATTCCAACTTCAAGATCTTGTCACATAAATCTCCTTTGCTTTTCTGCCAAAAATGAGAAGGAATAGACCGGTTGTTAGACATTTCAGCCCTATTAGGGAGACTAGACTTCTTGACTTTCACGTGCATATCCCCAGGTTGAGGTAGAGGAACATCCTCCTCCTCCGAACTTGAATCATTAATCCTCCTCAAATGAGCATCCTCCTCATCATCCGTAGTTCGACCACAAGGAGATATGTCCCCATACGTCTTTGGTTCAGCAATGAGATGTGAGACATAGCTCTCTCCGTCGGAGTCTTGAGATGATATCTTGCTCTAAATTTGTTGCAGAAACAGCTCGAAGCAAAAACATGAGATATTTGCGTGGTACGGTGTTCAAAACCTTCGGGAGATTATATAATGAATTTTTACCGACCAAAAGAAGTATTGTGCAAGAAAACAGAGTCCGGAGGGCACACGAGGTGCCCACGAGGCAGGGGCGCGCCCAGGGTGTAGGGCGCGCCCTCCACCCTCGTGGATGCCTCGTGTCCTTTCCGGACTACTTCTAATTTTCCTATTTTCTTAAATATTCCAAAACGGAGAAAAATTGCTATTAGAACAGTTTTGAAGTCGGTTTACTTACCGTACCACATACCTATTCCTTTTCGGAGGCTGAAACGTTTTGGAAGGTGTCCCTTATATACTCCTTTGGGGTTACAGTTTCAATAACATTATTTTCAAAGTTTGTAGGATTACTTGAGATATAATCTTTGATTCTTTGACCGTTCACCACCCTCGGATTTGTGCCTTCGAAGTTGTTAATTTTTATGGCACCGGAATGATAGACCTCCTCGATAACGTAAGGACCTTCCCATTAGAGAGGAGTTTTCCTGCAAAAAATCTTAAACGAGAATTGTATAACAATACATAATCACCTACACTAAGCTCACGTTTTTGTTGCCATCTTTTAACTTTTTCTTTAAACAGTTTGGCATTTTCATAGGCCTGGGTTCTCCACTCATCAAGTGAACTAATGTCAAATAGTCTCTTCTCACCGGCAAGTTTGAAATCATAATTGAGCTATTTAATGGCCCAATATGCTTTATGTTCTAGTTCGAGAGGTAAGTGGCATGCTTTACCATAAACCATCTTATACGGAGACATACCAATAGGATTTTTATATGCAGTTCTATAGGCCCATAATGCATCATCAAGTTTCTTGGACCAATTCTTTCTAGATCTATTAACAGTCTTTTGCAAAATTAATTTAAGCTCTCTATTGCTCAGTTCTACTTGACCACTAAACTGTGGATGGTATGGAGATGCAATTCTATGATTAACATCATACTTAGCAAGCATTTTACGGAAAGCACCATGAATGAAGTGTCAACCACCATTAGTCATTAAGTATCTAGGGACTCCAAACCTCGGAAAAATAACTTCTTTAAGCATCTTAACAGAGGTGTTATGATTGGCACTACTAGTTGGAATAGCTTCTAACCACTTAGTAACGTAATCAATAGCAACTAAAGTATGTGTATACCCATTAGAGGAAGGAAACGGTCCCATATAATCAAAGCCCCAAACATCAAATGGTTCAATAACAAGTGAATAATTCATAGGCATTTCTTGACGTCTACTAATATTACCAAATTCTTTGACATTCGTCGCAAGACAAGACAAACTTACGGGCATCCTTGAAGAGAGTAGGCCAATAAAAACCAGATTGCAATACCTTATGCGCAGTTCTATGTCCAACGTGATGTCCTCCATAAGCCTCGGAGTGACACTTGTGTAGGATCTGTTCCTGTTCATGCTCAGGTACAAAACTTCTAATAACACCAACTACTCCTTTATAAAGGTGTGGGTCATTCCAGAAGTAATGTCTTAAATCATAGAAAAACCTTTTCTTTTGCTGGTATGTGAAACTAGGTGGTATAAATTTAGCAACAATGTAATTAGCATAATCAGCATACCATGGAGCAATACGAGAAGCATTTATGATAGCTAATTGTTCATCAGGAAAGCTACCATCAATAGGTAGTGGGTCATCAAGAACATTCTCTAACCTAGACAAGTTGTCTGCAACGGGGTTCTCAGCTCCCTTTCTATCAGTAATATGCAAATCAAATTCTTATAGTAGGAGAACCCATCTAATAAGTCTAGGTTTAGCATCTATCTTTTTCGTAAGGTATTTAATAGCAGCATGATCAGTGTGAACAGTTACTTTAAAATCAACAATATAAGGTCTGAACTTATCACAAGCAAATACAACTGCTAAAAATTCTTTTTCAGTAGTAGCATAATTTCTCTGGGCACTGTCTAGAGTTTTACTAGCATATTGGATAACATTTAATTTCTTATCAACTCTTTGTCCTAAAACAGCACCTACAGCATAGTCACTAGCATCACACATAATTTCAAAGGGTAAATTCCAGTCAGGTGGCTGAACAATGGGTGCAGAAATCAAAGCTTTCTTAAGTATTTCAAATGCTTCTACACAATCATCATCAAAGACAAAAGGAACATCTTTTTGTAAGAGATTAGTCAGAGGCCTAGAAATTTTTGAGAAGTCTTTAATGAACCTCCTATAAAAACCGGCATGACCAAGGAAACTTCTTATACCTTTAATGTCCTTAGGACACGTCATCTTTTCAATAGCATCAACTTTAGCTTTATCAACTTCAATACCTCTTTGAGAAATTTTATGCCCCAAGACAATGCCTTCATTAACCATAAAGTGGCACTTCTCCCAATTCAAGACAAGATTAGTTTCTTCACATCTCTACAAAACGCGATCAAGGTTGCTTAAGCAATCATCAAAAGAAGTTCCATATACAGAAAAATCATCCATGAATACCTCAACAATCTTTTCACAGAAGTCAGAGAATATCGCAGTCATACATCTTTGAAAGGTAGCAGGTGCATTACATAAACCAAAAGGCATACGTCTATAAGCAAAGGTACCGAAAGGGCAAGTAAAAGTGGTCTTTTCTTGATCCTCTTTCGACACAGGTATTTGATAGAAACCAGAATAACCATCTAGAAAGAAAAAATGTGTATGTTTAGATAATCTTTCTAGCATTTGATCAATAAAAGGTAAAGGGTAATGATCCTTTTTAGTAGCTTTATTTAATTTGCGGAAGTCAATTACCATTCTATAGCCTATAACAATTATTTGTGGGATCAATTCATCTTTATCATTAGGAACAACAAAAATACTCCCTTCTTAGGTACACAATGGATAGGACTTACCCACTGACTATCAGCAATGGGATAAATTATACCTGCCTCCAGAAGCTTTAGTATTTCTTTTCTTACCACTTCTTTCATCTTAGGATTTAACCGTCGTTGGTGATCAACAACCGGTTTAGCATCTTTCTCTAATTTTATTTGTGCTGGCATAGAGTGGGACTAATGCCCTTAAGATCATCAAGAGTATATCCAATAGCAGCACGGTGCTTCTTCAGAGTTTTCAATAATTTCTCTTCTTCTTGCTCTGAAAGGTTAGCACTAATAATAACAAGATATATCTTCTTTTCATCAAGATAAGTATATTTAAGAGTATCGGGCAATGGTTTAAGCTCAAACATGGGATCACCCCTGGGTGGAGGAGGATCCCCTAGAATTTCGATAGACAAGTCATGTTTCAAAATAGGTCCCTGTTTAAAGAATACTTCATCTATTTCTCTTATTTCATTCATAAACATATCATTTTCATGGTTTAGCAAATATTGTTCTAAAGGGTCATTAGGAGGCACGACAATAGAAGCAAGACCAAAAATTCCATCTTTACTAGGCAATTCTTTATCATGGGGTTGTCTACGAAATTTAGCAAAACTAAAATCATGAGACATATCCCCTAAACCAACAGAAACAATATCCTTTTTGTAGTCTATCTTAGCATTAACAGTATTCAAGAAGGGTCTACCAAATATAATGGGACAAAAGTCATCTTGTGGGGAACCAAGAACAAGAAAATCAGCAGGATATTTAACTTTCCCACACAAGACTTCAACATCTCTAACAATCCCAACCAATGAAATAGTGTCTCTATTGGCAAGCTTAATTGTAACATCAATACCTTCTAACTCAACGGGTGCAATATCATGCATAATTTCTTCATATAAAGAATGAGGTATTGAACTCGCACTAGCACCCATAACACATAAGCCATGATAGCAATGATCTCCTATTTTAACAGAAATAACAGGCATGCCTACTATGGGTCTATGTTTCTTTTTAGTATCGGGTCTAGCAATTCTAGCAGCTTCATCACAAAAGTAAATACCGTGCCCATCAATATTATCGGACAAGAGATCTTTAATCATAGAAATACTAGGTTCAACTTTAATTTGCTCAGAGGGTTTGGGTGTTCTAATGTTACTTTTGTTGACTACAGTTGAAGCTTTAGCATGATCCTTTATTCTAACAGGGAAAGGTGGTTTCTCAATATAAGCGGTAGGAACAATAGGATCAACGTTATAAGTGAGAGTATTTTCTCCAACTTTAGTAGGTTCAACTACTTTTACTTCAATGGGAGGATGATATTTAAGCCACTTCTCCTTAGGGAGATCAACATGAGTAGCAAATGATTCACAAAAAGAAGCTACTATCTCAGAGTCAAGTCCATATGTAGTGCTAAATTCACGAAAAGCATCGGTATCCATAAAAGATTTAACACAATTACACAATCAAACTTAGGTGTTATACCTGAATCCTTACCTTTGTCAAGTTCCCAATCTTCAGAGTTGTGTTTAATTCTTTCCAATAAATCCCATCTGAATTCAATAGTCTTCATCATAAAAGATCTACTACAAGAAGTATCGAGTATGGAGTGATTATTGAGAGAAAGTCGAGCATAAATTTTTTGAATAATAATTTCTCTTGAGAGCT
>NC_041392.1:135487761-135522171 GCF_002162155.2 Triticum dicoccoides | reverse complement strand
GATGAACCAGATGGATAGGATAAAACTACTGATGAAATTCCAATTTCAATAGGTTGTAGCTCCATGATCCAATATCATCACATAGCCTAAACCATGTCAATGCCTTTACCTTCAAAGATAAAGGGAAGACCTTCTTCTTGATAACATCCTCACGCATACCTGCAAGCTTAAATAATCCACAAACTTCATCCACATAGATTAGGTGCAAACTGGGATGCAATGTTCCATCTCCTGTAAAAGGATTAGCTAGCAGTTTCTCTATCATACCCGAAGGAATTTCAAAGTAGACATTTTCAGTAGGTTTAGTAGGTTGAGCAGTTTCTCTATCATACCCGAAGGAATTTCAAAGTAGACATTTTTAGTAGGTTTAGTAGGTTGAGGAGCAACTCTTTGCTCTACAGGTCGGGATGAAGATATCCCGAACAAGCCCCTCAAAGGATTACTTTCCATAGTAACAAGTGACAGTAAATTTCAGCACACTATATAAATTTTTCCTTACCAAATTCCACCTACCAAAGGCGATTCACTCCCCGGCAACGGCGCCAGAAAAGAGTCTTGATGACCCACAAGTATAGGGGATCTATCGTAGTCCTCTCGATAAGTAAGAGTGTCGAACCCAACAAGGAGCAGAAGGAAATGATAAGTAGTTTTCAGTAAGGTATTCTCTGCAAGCACTGAAATTATCGGTAACAGATAGTTTTGTGATAAGGTAATTCGTAACGGGTAACAAGTAATAAAAGTAAACAAGGTGCATCAAGGTGGCCCAATCCTTTTTGTAGAAAAGTTCAAGCCTGGACAAACTCTTATATAAAGGAAAACGCTCCCGAGGACACATGGGAATTATCGTCAAGATAGTTTTCATCACGCTCATATGATTCGCGTTCGTTACTTTGATAATTTGATATGTGGGTGGACCAGTGCTTGGGAACTGCCCTTACTTGGACAAGCATTCCACTTATGATTAACCCCTCTTGCAAGCATCCGCAAGTACAGAAGAAGTATTAAGGTAAACCTAACCATAGCATGAAACATATGGATCCAAATCAACCCCTTACGAAGCAATGCATAAACTAGGGTTTAAGCTTCTGTCATTCTAGCAACCCATCATCTACTTATTACTTCCCAATGCCTTCCCCTGGGCCCAAATAATGGCGAAGTGTCATGTAGTCGGTGTTCACATGACACCACTAGAGGAGAGACAACATACATCTCATCAAAATAACAAACAAATACCAAATTCACATGACTACTTATAGCAAGACTTCTCCCATGTCCTTAGGATCAAACGTAACTACTCACAAATCATATTCATGTTCATAATCAGAGGGGTATTAATATGCATAAAGGATATGAACATATGATCTTCCACCAAATAAACCAACTAGCATCAACTACAAGGAGTAATCAACACTACTAGCAACCCACAGGTACCAATCTAAGGTTTTGGGACAAATATTGGATACAAGAGATGAACTAGGGTTTGAGAGGATATGGTGCTGTTGAAGATGTTGATGGAGATTAACCCCCTCCCGATGAGAGGATCGATGGCGATGATGATGGTGATGATTTCCCCCTCCTGGAGGGATGCTTCCCCGACAGAACAGCTCTGCCGGAGCCCTAGATTGGTTCCACCTCGTGGCGGCGGCGCTTCATCCCGAAAGCTTGCTTATGATTTTTTCTAGGGAGAAAGACTTCATATTGCAAAAGATGGGCGTCGGAGGACTGCCAGGGGGCCCACGAGATAGGAGGCGCGCCTAGGGGGTAGGGCGCACCCCCCACCCTCGTGGATGGTGGGTGGCCCCCCTGGTGCTTCTTCACCCAATATTTTTTATATATTCCAAAACTGACTTCCGTAGAGTTTCAGGACTTTTGGAGTTGTGCAGAATAGGTCTCTAACATTTGCTCTTTTTCCAGCCCAGAATTCCAGCTGCCGGCATTCTCCCTCTTCATGTAAACCTTGTAAAATAAGAGAGAATAGGCATAAGTATTGTGACATAATGTGTAATAACAGCCCATAATGCAATAAATATCGATATAAAAGCATGATGCAAAATGGACGTATCAACGCGCAGATGAGGTCTCGATGGCTGTCATTCGTGCCGACCCCCAGATCTTGGAGGAGCACCTTGCCATTTTCTAGCTACGCCGGTTAAGCATGCTCGGTTTACCCGTTGCGTGTGTTGCTCATGCCTTTACTTAACAAATTCTAGTGAATTATGCTATCTAATTTTACCATGCAATCTATTGCTCTAGTGTATATGTTCTATATGTCATGCAGTGTGGTGCTCACTTATTAACTGTTTGGTTAATTAGTTGTCGTCTTCAGTTAACTATTTGGTTCAATTCTGCAAATGTGATGTTTAATTCTTCAGCATGCAATTTTGTATTTTATTCCATGTGAGAAATAAATCGAATTTATCTTTACAAAATACATGAGAAACGAATACAATTGTTATATTTCCAAGTTTTCAAGCATGCTTGGTTTGGTAATACATTGTGCAATGAGGTGCTCAGCTAACATTTGGTTCATTTGTGTTGTGGTGTTTAGTTAATGATACGTCTCCTACGTATCTATAAATTTTGATTGTTCTATGCTGCTATATTATCAATCTTGGATGTTTTATAATCTTTTTATATCATTTTTTGGTACCAACCTATTGACATAGTTCCAAGTGCCAGTTGCCGTTTTTTTGCATGTTTTTTACATCACAGAAAATCAATACCAAACGGAGTCCAAATGCAACGAAACTTTACGGAGATTTTTTATGGATCAGAAGACACCTAATGGGCCAAGGCTGCGCCTGGGGGTGCTCCGAGGAGAGCACAACCCACCAGGGCGCGCCAGGAAGCCCAAGCGCGCCTTGGTGGGTTGTGCCCACCTTGGGTGCCCCCCCGGACCGCTTCTTTGCTCTATAAATACCCCAATATTTCAGAAACCCTAGGGGAGCCAACGAACATCAATTCCAGCCGCCGCAGAGTCCAGAACCACCAGATCCAATCTAGACACCATCACGGATGGGGTTCACCACCTCCATTGGTGCCTCTTCGATGATGGGTGAGTAGTTCTTTGTAGACCTTCGGGGTCCGTATTTAGTAGCTAGATGGCTTCTTCTCTCTCGTTTGATTCTCAATATGATGGTCTCTTGGAGATCCATATGATGTAACTCTTTTTGCGGTGTGTTTGTTGGCATCGGATGAACTTGGAGTTTATGATCATATCTATCTTTTTATATCCATGAAAGTATTTGAGTTTCTTTGATCTCTTTTATGCATGATTTCTTATAGCCTCGTATTTCTTCTCTGATATTTGGGTTTTGTTTGGCCAACTTGATCTATTTATCTTGCAAAGGGAAGAGGTGCTTTGTAGTGGATTCGATCTTACGGTGCTTGATCCCAGTGAAAGAAGGGGAACCGACACATATGTATTGTTGCTACTAAGGATAAAACGATGGGGTCTATCTCTACATAGATAGATCTTGTCTACATCATGTCATCATTCTTATTGCATTACTCTGTTTCTCCATGAACTTAATACACTAGATGCATGCTAGATAGCGGTCGATGTGTGGAGTAATATTAGTAGATGCAGGCAGGAGTCGGCCTACTAATCTTGGACGTGATGCCTATATAATGATCATTGCCTGGATATCGTCATGATTATTTGAAGTTCTATCAATTGCCCGATAGTAATTTGTTTACCCACCGTTTGCTATTTTTCTCGAGAGAAGCCACTAGTGAAACCTACGGGCCCCTGGTCTCTTTCTCATATTATTTGCATTTGTGGTCTATTTTCCTTTGCTTTTATTTTCATATCTATTAATACAAAAATACCTTGTTGTAATTTATTTTATTTGGCATTCGATCTAACAATATTTACAACTTTCTCCCGTCCACGTGCCAATTTCTGGCGCCGTTACCCGAAAGGGATTGACAACCCCTTTAACACGTCGGGTTGCGAGTATTCGTTATTTATGTGCAGGGGCTGTTTACGTTGTGTTGCTTGGTTCTCCTACTGGTTCGATAACCTTGGTTTCGTATCTGAGGGAAATACCTACCGCCAATGTGCTACATCATCCCTTCCTCTTTGGGGAAATACCGACGTATCTTCAAGTGACATCAAAAGGAATTTCTGGCGTCGTTGCCGGGGAGGATCAAGTCAAGATAGTTTCCCGTCAACGCACCATTCTGGTGCCATTGCCGGGGAGGATCTTCAACATATATCAGGTTCCTAATCACAAATCTCATCTCCTCGCAATTCACATTATTTTCCATTTGCCTCTCATTTTCCTCTCCCCCACCTCACAGAAATTTTCCATTTTATTCGCCCCTCTTTTTTGTTCGCCGTCTTCTCATCAAATCTATCTGTGTTTTCGCTTCCTAGTCATAATGGCTAGCGTGCCTACTCCTCCTTTGTCACCAGATTTTGAAGTTCTCTACTTCAAGCAAAGACGAGGAGAAAATTTGAAAGATGTTTGTTATAGGCTTATGGAATCTTATCGTATTTGCAATTTAAAGGGGTCGCTAAGATCTTGCTTCCTAATTTTTACATAGGATTGGCTTTGCACCATAGACAAATCCTAGATTTTGCCGCTAAAGGGAATTTTATTGAGCTTGATGCTAATGCTGCTTATGAAATTTTAGAAGGAATTTTGGGAGTTCCACATCAAAAGAAAGGGTTTTCTTTCACCCCTGAGGGAGTTCAAATGTTGGACAAACTTGGTGATTTGCATAAACATATGGTTGAAATACAGAAATATAATGAACCCCGCAAACACCTTAATGGTAGTATCAATCGCATGAATACCTTGATTACTCTTTGTAACAAGTGATTGGATATTTTGGATCTAAAGATGGTTTCTATTCCGAAGAATTTAGGGAAGCGTAAAGAGCCTCCCGGGTTTGAGAAAACCCTTACAAAAGTTGCCAAAACTACGGATCACAAAACTTAGATCCTTGCTTTATGAATAGCTAAGGGCGTAAAACTATGGCGCTTGTTGGGAGGCAACCCAATGAATAAAAATTATTTTTGCCTTTTTCTTTCTGTTTTTGAGTGTTAGCACAATTATGCTACTGTTATGATTGTTTTTTCATGTGTTTTAATTAGTCTTTGCGCCAAGTAAAGCCTTTAGGATCTTCTTGGGTGATAGTTGTTTGATCTTGCTGAAAAAACAGAAACTTTTGTGCTCGCGAAAACAATTCTCATTGTAACCAGAGAGCGATAAAATACCCCTTATTTTTGCAGTACATCAATATACAAATTGCTCATGCCGTCATAATTTTTCAGAGTTTTTGGAGTTACAGAAGTATTCGAGACACCCAGATTACAACACACTGTTCTATTTTTGACATATTCTGTTTTCTTTGCGTTTTGTGCTGGTTTTGATGGATCTATGATTTTCTTTGGTTGGGTTTTGCCATAGAAAATTTGGAATATAGTAGATATAATGCAAGAACAAAATATGAATTGGTTTGATATAGTACTTATAGTAGTGATTTGCTTTCTTTTACTAACGGATCTCACAAAGGCTTTTGTTGAGTTATGTGTGATTGAAGTTTTCAAGTTTTGGGTTATCTTATGATGGATGAAGGAATAAGGCGTAAGAAGAGCCTGAGCTTGAGGATGCCCCACATCCCAAGCTATTATCCAAAATAGGGCAAGCAACTAAGCTTGGGAATGCCCCGAGTGGCATCCCCTCTTTCTTCCAACGACCATCGGTATTTTACTCGAAGCTATATGTTTATTCGTCACATACTATGTGTTTTGCTTGGAGCGTCTTGTATGATATTAGTCTTTTCTTGTCTTAGTGTTTTAATTCTTGATTCCTTGCTGGACACACCTATTTTAGAGAGCCAAAATTATGTCATGACTTGTTAGAATTGCTCTCTATGCTTCACTTAAATTTTTATGAGCTATGGACTTGCTCTAGTGCTTCACTTATATCTTTTTGAGCACGGTGTGCTTAATATTTTTGAAGAAATGCTCTCTTGTTTCACTTATATCTATTTGAGAGTTACTAAAATTTTCAAGAAATTCTCTCTTGCTTCACTTAAATTAATTTGAGAGAAAGAAAGAAAATTATGCTCATGATCTTCACTTATATTTATTTGAGCTTATCAAAAGCAACACATGAAAATTAGTTCCAAAGTGATAGATATCCAAGTTGGATATAAAAAAACTTTCATGAAGATCATTGGACAAAATAAACTTGATTCTTAGTAATAGTTTTGAGATATGATGATGTGATATATGAGTTATGTTGATGAATAGTTATGCTTTAGTTAGCATATTGGTCTTAAGGTTTGTGATTCCCTATGCAAGCAAGAAAGTCAATAATTATGCAATGAAATTATATCCTACTTGTGGTGCATTATTCGGTGTTAGTTATGCTTAATGCTCGCTTATGAGATTATTCGTTTCTTGGTTGGTCGCTTCTCAATCTTTTGCTAGCCTTCATTTTGCACTAAGTATGATCTCTACTTGTGCATCCAAAAACCTTTAAACCAGTTTTGCCACATGAGTCCACTATATCTACCTATATGCGGTATTCATTTGCCGTTCTAAGGAAATTTGTATGCTCCATCTCTAATTTTCAAAATAAACTTCTCTTTTGTGCGTTTGTTTCGCTCACAGAGCGGTGAGGGGTGGCTAATATTTTCCATGCTAGATGTGTTATTCTCACGATGTGTGTTTATTCACTTGTCATTGCACGAGAGTAAGGCAAAGGTATTAGGGATGCCCAGTCCCGAAATGAAAAATTAATTTACTTTATGTTGTCAAATATTAAATTCCTTGGAAAGTGTTGGTATGGAGGGCAACCGTGGATACAGCTAGCCATGGAAAGTGAAAGTATGGTCGAAAAAGGAATAAACTTTATTTTCTATTTGGTAACCGCCTATGATATATCTAGCATGGAAAGTGTTTGGAACTCTAAGTTGATTTCATTGGTGGGAAGGATACACCTCCCAAAATGGTTTTATCTCTAAGTTTTTTCTCTTTGAGCTCTGGCACCTCTACAAATCCCAACTTCCCTCTGTGAAGGGCCTTTGTTTTACTTTATGTAATTTTTATTTTATAATTTGAGTCTCATCTTCTCTTAAAAAAGCACCAATTAGGAGGCACTATGATCGTACTTGAGCTTTGGGTGTAGTTAATATGGGAGTGTGTTTGATGAATGGATCAATGATTGAGCATGATGGGCTAGGGATAGCTTATTTTAGCATTGATATTTTGAAAGACATGGTTGCTTGTTGATACGCTTGAGTATTTAAGTTATCATGTCAAAACTAGACTATTGCTTTGAACAATATAAAAGTCCAAATGTCAATGCTATAAAGAAAAGAATATGATATGACATGTTAGGCAGCATTCCACATCAAAAATTCTGTTTTTATCACTTACCCACTCGAGGACGAGTAGGAGTTAAGCTTTGGGATGCTGATACGTCTTCAACGTACCTATAATTTTTGATTATTCCATGCTGTTATATTATTGTTGGATGTTTTATACTCATTTTATATTCATTTTATATCATTTTTGGTACTAACCTATTGACATAGTGCCAAGTGTCGGTTGCTGTTTTTTGCATGTTTTTTACATCGTACAAAATCAATACCAAACGAATTCCAAATGCAACGAAACTTTATGGAGATTTTTTATGGACCAGAAGACACATAATGGGCCAAGGTTGCGCCTAGGGGGTGCTCCGAGGAGAACACAACCCACCAGGGCACGCCAGGAGGCCTAGGCGCGCCCTGGTGGGTTGTGCCCACCTCGGGTGCCCCCGGACCGCCTCTTTGCTCTATAAATACCCCCAATATTCCAGAAACCCTGGGGGAGTCGACGAAAATCAATTCCAGACACCGCAGAGTCCAGAACCACCAGATCCAATCTAGACACCATCATGGATGAGGTCCACCACCTCCATTGGTCCCTCTCTGATGATGCATGAGTAGTTCTTTGTAGACCTTCGGGTCCATAGTTAGTAGCTAGATGGCTTCCTCTCTCTCGTTTGATTCTCAATACAGTGGTCTCTTGGAGATCCATGTGATGTAACTCTTTTTGTGGTGTGTTTGTTGGGATCGGATGAACTTTGAGTTTATGATCAGATCTATATTTTTATATCCATGAAAGTATTTGAATTTCTTTGATCTCGTTTATGCATGATTGCTTATAGCCTCGTATTTCTTCTCCGATATTTGGGTTTTGTTTGGCCAACTTGATCTATTTATCTTGCAATGGGAAGAGGTGCTTTGTAGTGGGTTCGATCTTACGGTGCTTGATCCCAGTGACAGAAGGGGAACCGACACGTATGTATCGTTTCTACTAAGGATAATACAATGGGGTCTATCTCTACATAGATATATCTTGTCTACATCATGTCATCGTTCTTATTGGATTACTCCGTTTCTCCATGAACTTAATACACTAGATGCATGCTGGATAGCAGTCGATGTATGGAGTAATAGTAGTAGATGTAGGCAGGAGTCAGTCTACTAATCTTGGACGTGATGCCTATATAATGATCATTACCTGGATATCGTCATGATTATTTAAAGTTCAATCAATTGCCCAACAGTAATTTGTTTACCCATTGTTTGCTATTTTTCTCGAGAGAAATCATTAGTGAAACCTACGCCCCCGGGTCTCTTTCTCATATTATTTGCTTTTGCAATCTATTTTCCTTTGCTTTTATTTTCAGATCTATTAATCCAAAAATACAAAAATACCCTACTGCAATTTATTTTATTCGGCGTTCGATCTATCAATATTTACAACTTTCTCCCGTCCACGTGCCAACTTCTGGCACCGTTACCCGAAAGGGATTCACAACCCATTTAACACGTCTGGTTGCGAGTATTTGTTATTTGTGTGCAGGGGTTGTTTACGTTGTGTTGCTTGGTTCTCCTACTGGTTCGATAACCTTGGTATCATATCTGAGGCAAATACCTACCGCCACTATGCTACATCATCCCTTCCTCATTGGGGAAATACCGACGTAGCTTCAAGCGGCATCAAAAGGAATTTCTGGCGCCGTTGCCGGGGAGGATCAAGTCAAGATAATTCCCCGTCAATGCACCAATTTCTGGCATCGTTGCCGAGGAGGATCTTTAACATATACCAGGTTCCTAATCACAAATCTCATCTCCTCGAAATTTACATTATTTTCCATTTTCCTCTTGTTTTCCTCTCCCTCAACCTCACAGAAATTTTCCATTTTATTCGCCCCTCTTTTTCGTTCGCTGTCTTCTCATTAAATCTATCCGTGTTTTCACTTCCTAGTCATAGTCGCTAGCGTGCCTACTCCTCCTTTGTCACCAGATTTTGAAGTTCTCTACTTCAAGCAAAGACAAGGAGAAAATTTGAAAGATGATTGGTATAGGCTTATGGAATCTTATCGTATTTGCAATTTAAAGGGGGACGCTAAGATCTTGCTTCGTAATTTTTACATAGGATTGGCTTTGCATCATACACAACTCCTAGATTTTGCCGCTAAAGGGAATTTTATTGAGCTTGATGCTAATGCTGCTTATGAAATATTAGAAGGAATTTTGGGAGTTCCACCTCAAAAGAAAGGGTTTTCTTTCACCCCTGAGGGAGTTCAAATGTTGGAAAAACTTGGTGATTTGCAGAAACATATGGTTGAAATACAGAAATATAATGAACCCCTCAAACACCTTAATGGTAGTATCAATCGCATGAATACCTTGATTACTCTTTGTAATAAGCGATTGGATATTTTGGATCTAAAGATGGTTTCTTTTCTGAAGAATTTAGGGAAGCGTAAAGAGCCTCAAAGGTTTGAGAAAACCCTTTAAAAAGTTGCCAAAACTACGAATGACAAAACTTAGATCCTTGCTTTATGCCTAGCTAAGGGAGTAAAACTATAGCGCTTGTTGAGAGGCAACCCAATGAATAAAATTTATTTTTGCTTTTTGTTTTCTGTTCTTGAGTGTTAGCACAATTATGCTACTGTTATGATTGTATTTTTTGTGTGTTTTAATTAGTGTTTGTTCCAAATAAAGCCTTTAGGATCTTCTTGGGTGATAGTTGTTTGATCTTGCTGAAAAACAGAAACTTTTGAGCTCATGAAAACAATTCTCATTTTTAACGAGAGAGCGATAAAATACCCCTTATTTTTGCAGTATATCAATATACAAATTTCTCATCCGTCATGATTTTTCAGAGTTTTTGGAGTTACAGAAGTATTCGAAACACCCGGATTACTACAGACTATTATGTTTTTGACAGATTCTATTTTCTTTGCATTGTGTGCTGGTTTTGATGGCTCTATGGTTTTCTTTGATGAGTTTTGGCCATAGAAAAGTTGGAATACAGTAGATATAATGCAAGAACAAAATATGAATTGGTTTGATATAGTACTTATAGTAGTGATTTGCTTTCTTTTACTAACGGATCTCACAAAGGCTTTTGTTGAGTTTTGTGTGATTGAAGTTTTCAAGTTTTGGGTTATCTTATGATGGATGAAGGAATAAGGAGTAAGAAGAGCCTGAGCTTGGGGATGCCCCAGCGTCCCAAGCTATTATCCAAAAGAGAGCAAGCAACTAAGCTTGGGGATGCCCCAGAGTGGCATCCCCTCTTTCTTCCAACGACCATCGGTATTTTACTCGAAGCTATATTTTTATTCGTCGCATACTATGTGTTTTGCTTGGAGCGTCTTGTATGATATGAGTCTTTTCTTGTTTTATTCCGTGTTTAAAGTCTTGATTCCTTGCTGGACACACCTATTTGAGAGAGCCAAAATTATGTCATGACTTGTTAGAATTGCTCTCTATGCTTCACTTAAATTTTTATGAGCTATGGACTTGCTCTAGTGCTTCACTTATATCTTTTTGAGCACGGTGTGCTTAATATTTTTGAAGAAATGCTCTCTTGATTCACTTAGATATATTTGAGAGTTACTAAATTTTCAAGAAATTCTTTCTTGCTTCACTTAAATTTATTTGAGAGAAAGAAAAAATTATGCTCATGATCTTCACTTATAATTATTTGAGCTTATCAAAAGCAACACATGAAAATTAGTTCCAAAGTGATAGATATCCAAGAAGGATATAATAAAAACTTTCATGAAGATCATTGTACAAAATAAACTTGATTCTTAGTAATAGTTTTGAGATATGATGATGTGATATATGAGTTATGTTGATGAGTAATTATGCTTTAGTAACAATATTGGTGTTAAGGTTTATGATTCCCTATGCAAGCAAGAAAGTCAATAATTATGCAATGAAATTATATCCTACTTGTGGTGCATTATTCGGTGTTAATTATGCTTAATGATCACTTATGAGATTATTCGTTTCTTGGTTGGTCGCTTCTCAATCTTTTGCTAGGCTTCATTTTGCACTAAGTATGATCTCTACTTGTGCATCCAAAAACCTTTAAACCAGTTTTGCCACATGAGTCCACTATATGTACCTATATGTGGTATTCTTTTGCCGTTCTAAGAAAATTTGTATGTTCCATCTCTAATTTTCAAAATAAACTTCTCTTTTGTGTGTTCGTTTCGCTCACGGAGCGTTGAGGGGTGGCTAATATTTTCCATGCTAGATGTGTTATTCTCACGATGAGTGTTTATTCACTTGTCATTGCACGAGAGTAAGGCAAAGGTATTAGGGGTGCCTAGTCCCGAAATGAAAAATGAATTTACTTTATGTTGTCAAATAATAAATTCCTTGGTAAGTGTTGGTATGGAGGGCAACCGTGGATACGGCTAGCCATGGAAAGTGAAAGTATGGTTGAAAAAGGAATGAACTTTATTTTATGTTTGGGAACCGCCTATGATATATCTAGCCTGGAAAGTGTTGGGAACTCTAAGTCGTTTTCGTTGGTGGGAAGGATACACCTCCCAAAATGTTTTTACTCTAAGTTTTTTTGCTTTGAGCTCTGGCACCTCTACAAATCCCTACTTCCCTCTGTGAAGGGCCTTTCTTTTACTTTATGCAATTTTTATTTTTGAATTTGAGTCTCCATCTTCTTTTATAAAAACACCAACTAGAGACACTATGATCGTACTTGAGCATTGGGTGTACTTAATATGCGAATCTGTTTCATGAATGGATCAATGATTGAGCATGATGGGCTAGGGATACCTTATTTTAGCATTGATATTTTGAAAGACATGGTTTCTTGTTGATATGTGAGGGAGTCTTGGATTAGGGGGTCTCCGGACAGCCGGACTATATCCTTTGGCCGGACTGTTGGACTATGAAGATACAAGATTGAAGACTTCATCTCGTGTCCGGATGGGACTCTACTTGGCGTGGAAGGCAAGCTAGGAAATACGGATATTTATATCTCCTCCTTTGTAACCGACCTTGTGTAACCCTAGCCCCCTCCGGTGTCTATATAAGCCAGAGGGTTTTAGTCCGTAGGACAATAGACAATCATACCATAGGCTAGCTTCTAGGGTTTAGCCTCTTTGATCTCGTGGTAGATCTACTCTTGTAATATGCATATCATCAAGAACAATCAAGCAGGATGTAGGGTTTTACCTCTATCAAGAGGGCCCGAACCTGGGTAAAACATCGTGTCCCCTGCCTCCTGCTACCATCCGCCTTAGACGCATAGTTCGGGACCCCCTACCCGAGATCCACCGGTTTTGACACCGACATTGGTGCTTTCATTGAGAATTCCACTGTGTCGTCACCATAAGGCTTGATGGCTCCTTCGATCATCGCTAGCGATGCGGTCCAAGGTGAGGTTTTCCTCCCCGGATAGACCTTCGTATTCGGTGGCTTTGCACTGCGGGCCAATTCGCTTGGCCATCTGGAGCAGATTGAGAGCTACGCCCCTGGCCATCAGGTCAGATTTGGAAAGTTGAACTACACAGCTGATATCTGCGGAGACTTGACCTTCGACAGATTCGAGCCCATGCCGGACGCGCCGCGTAGTCGCGACGAGCATGATGTAACTCTGCCGTCGGACAGTGTTCGGGAGATCACGTCCGCAGCTACTCCGTCCTTTAATCCGGAGCAAGTCGCGCCATCCGAGAGCGGAGGGATGGACCACGCCATGGAGGCCCCACTCTCAGTGGAGATGGAGCCGGATACTGACTTCACCCCTTACGAGAGTCGTGTCGCCGAACCACTGGATTCGTCTTCGGCCACGGACTCCGAGCCGCTCATATCCGTGCACGTCGAATCCGACTGGGCGCCGATCATGGAGTTCACCTCCGCGGACATCTTTCAGCACTCACCCTTCGGGGATGTGCTAAATTCATTAAGGTCTCTCTCCCTGTCAGGAGAACCTTGGTCGAACTATGTCTGGCTAGAATGGGATGCAGACGACGAAGAAATTCGCTGCCCACCCACCACCCACTTGGTAGCCACTGTCCACGACTTAACCGACATGCTCGACTTCGGCTCCGAAGACTTCGACGGTATGGACGACGAAGCCGGAGATGAATAGGATCCACCGCCCTCGGGGCACTGGACCGCCACCTCTTCATATGATATATATATATGGTGGACACCCCCAAAGAAGCCAATGGCGACGAGAAAGTGGAGGATGACCCCTCCAAGAATCAACCCAAGCACCGACATCAGCGGCGCCGCTCTAAGTCGCGCCATAGCAGGAGCAGTGATACCGGCACAGGAGATAATAACACTCCGGATAGTGCCGAAGACAACAACAATCCCCTCCAGCACGATGTTGAGCCGGAGGACGAACAAGCTAGCCCTCCAGAGTGGGCAGCAGATGGAGAACCGGAAGAGGACAATTATATGCCTCTCTTCAAAGACGAGGTGAGCCTCGACGACGACGAGTTTATCGTGCCTGAGGACCCCGTCGAGCAAGAGCGCTTCAAGCGCCAGCTTATGGCCACGGCAAATAGCCTGAAGAAAAAGAAGCAACAGCTTCAAGCTGATCAAGACTTGCTAGCAGACAGGTGGACCGAAGTCCTTGCGGCCGAAGAGCATGAACTCGAGCGCCCGTCCAAGAGTTACCCAAAACGCAGGTTGCTACCTCACCTCGAGGAGGAAGCATTGAAACCTCATTCACCAGTGTACAATGCTGCTAACCGGCCACTACGCGGCCGAGTTAGTAAGGCATTTCAGCCTAAAGTTCAGCCCGCACCCCGTCGCCACTCAGTCAAAAATACTATGGCCCGGGGTAACACAGAGGAAGTGCGAGACATATTGTACAGTAAGGAAAAAATCACAAGGTCAATATACGGGACACGGGCGCGTGCGCCCACACAGGACGATGATCGTCGCATCGATACACCAAGAGTAAATCCGGCCGGGCCGAATACAGCAAACAAGACTCATACGAACTACGTCGGGATATAGCCCGGCATAGAGATGTCGCACACCCCCTATGCTTCACTGATGAAGTTATGAATCATGAATTCCCGGAGGGTTTCAAACCCGTAAATATCAAATCATACGATGACACAACAGATCCCGCTGTATGGATTGAGGATTTCCTCCTTCACATCCACATGGCTCGCGGTGATGATCTACATGCCATCAAGTACCTCCCGCTAAAACTCAAAGGACCAGCTCGGCATTGGCTCAATAGCTTGCCAGCAGATTCCATCGGCAGTTGGGAAGATCTGGAAGACGCATTTCTTGACAACTTCCAGGGCACTTATGTGCGGCCACCGGATGCTGATGGCTTGAGCCACATAACCCAGCAGCCAGGGGAATCGGCCAGACAATTCTGGACACGGTTCCTGACTAAGAAAAATCAAAATGTAGACTGTCCGGATGCAGAAGCCCTAGCGGCATTTAAGCATAACATCCACGATGAGTGGCTCGCCTCCACCTCGGCCAAGAGAAGCCGAAATCTATGGCAGCCCTCACAACACTCATGACCCGCTTTTGTGCGAGCGAGGACAACTGGCTGGCTTGCAGCAACAACACATCACGGAATCCGGATACCTCGGATACCAAAGACGTTAACGGTAGGCAGCATCGTAATAGACCAAAGCGCCGCAATAACAGCGATAACTCCGAAGATACGGCAGTCAACGCTGGATTCAAAGGCTCTAGATCCGGTCAGCGGAAAAAGCCGTTCAAAAGAAATACTCCGGCTCCGTCTAGTCTGGATCGCATACTGGATCGCTCGTGTCAAATCCACAGCACCCCCGACAAGCCAGCCAATCACACCAACAGAGAGTGCTGGGTGTTCAAGCAGGTCGGCAAGTTAAATGCCAAAAACAAGGACAGGGCTGCATAGCAATGACGAGGAGGAGCCACGGACGCCGAACCCAGGAGGGCAAAAGGGGTTTCCCCCACAAGTGAAGACAGTAAACATGATATATGCAACCCACATTCCCAAGAGGGAGCGGAAGCGTGCACTAAGGGACATCTACGCGATGGATCCCATCGCCCCGAAGTTCACCCCATGGTCTGCTTGTCTGATCACCTTCGATCGCAGGGACCACCCCACTAGCATCCGTCATGGAGGATCCGCCGCACTGGTCCTAGACCCCATCATTGACGGATTTCACCTCACTCGAATCCTTATGGATGGCGGCAGCAGCCTAAACCTGCTTTATCAGGATACAGTGCGAAAAATGGGTATCGATCCCTCAAGGATCAAACCCAGCAAAACCACCTTCAAAGGCTTCATCCTAGGTGTAGAGGCCCATTGCACAGGCTCAATCACACTGGACGTGGTCTTCGGATCACCGGATAACTTTCACAGTGAAGAGTTAATCTTCGACATCGTCCCGTTTCGCAGTGGCTATCATGCACTGCTCGGACGGACAACATTTGCAAAATTCAATGTAGTGCCGCATTACGCATACCTCAAGCTAAAGATGCCAGGACCTCGCGGGGTCATAACAGTAAATGGAAACACAGAACGCTCGTTCCATACAGAAGAGCACACTACGGCCCTTGCAGCAGAGGCACAAAGCAGCCTGTTCAGACAGACCACTCATTCGGCGTTACAGCCCCCGTACACCTTCAAGTGCGTCCGGAATAATCTGCAACAGGATTGCCTGGCACGATCTACGCTCACCTAGCAATTCGGCCCCCGTCCTAGTCCCAGTGCAGCAATGAAATTCGTGTCGTGCGTACATAACTACGCATTGAAAATACCATGGACATAGGCGGGGGCACAATCAGGACACGCCCCGCATTGTGGCTTAACCACACCAGGGGTTGTATACCTTTGACATTCCCTCTCTCTTTCAGGGCCTAATTCTTCGGAAGGCCTTTCCGGCAGTTCGACGGCCGAACACATTCCAGAAGCAACAACCAAGGAGGCAAGAAGCTAAGATGAACACGGGAACCGCCAGGTGGTCTCTAGTGTACTTGATATACCCTCTTTTCACTATTATTGCGTAGCTTGCCTAGGATAGGACATTTTGAATTGTCCTACTTTATGCTTATTGCACTACCTACACAAGTGCGCTTCGACGTATTATTCAAATAACAATGCATATTATTAATCTGTCATTGCATTATTTAAGTTTTTTTTCTTTCTCTTATATGTCCATTTACGAAATTCCGCACCTGCATGCTCATGTATGGTTAGTACGCCAGGGGCTCTCGTTCACCCTGTAATACGGCGCAAGAAGTCCGAACACTTCCGACAATGCGGCACCCCAAACTTATAGCATTATATGCATCAGCACCGAATCATGTCTTGGGTCAAATGTTGGGTTGTCTGGCTCCCATGCTTTGGTACCTTACGTTCCGCTATATCGGCCAAGGTAGCGGTGGGAGAACTACTGCGATTGTGTCCCGGTTCTTCCGGACGAGCACCTCAGTAGAGAAAGCCAAAAACTGACTGTCATGATAAGGTGAGAGACTGGTCGCTGTTCGAGAGGTTTCAAGTCCTTAAAGACTTTTTCCGCTTCGGGCGAGGAGTCGTCCTTGTCCGGCTTAGGCGTGTATAGCGCCCCAAATTCGGCCCTTCGAATACCAGGGGCTTCGCCAAAAATTTAAAATCATAGACTTCTATGGCTAAGTGAGAGTGATAAAGCATCATAGTCCAATTGCCTGGTTCGTTGCGCTAAGCACCTCCCTTGAAGGACCCAAAATTGGGGTAAAGAGTGTTCAGATTTACCCCGAACACCCCAGTACTAGCTACATGGGGGCAGAAGCCGACGACTGGCCAACTCTCAGATTTCATAAACGGCCGCACATAAGGTAATATTTTAAATTAAGAAAGCGCCGCATGGCGCAAAAGAACTCGTTTAATATTACAGGGTCACATGGGCATGTTCATTTAAAAATTACATCCTTGGCACACTCATCCGCCACTAAGCGGGAACCCTTCAGGATGCTCTCATAGTAATTCTCGGGGCAGCAATGCTCCTTGCCCTCCGGCGGCCCCTCCTTCACAAGCTTCACGGCGTTCAGCTTCGCCCAGTGCACCTTCGCCCGGGCAAAAGCTCTGCATGCACCTTCGATGCAGACGGATCGCTTGATGACTTCAAGACGTGGGCAGGCTTCCACCAGCCGCCTCACCAGACCGAAGTAGCTGCCGGACAAGGGCTCTCAAGGCCACATCCGGACTATAAGGCCCTTCATGGCCTGTTCGGCCGCCTTGTGAAGTTCGACCAACTGCTTCAGCTGGTCGCTCAAGGACACGGGGTGTTCGGTCCCAGTATACTGAGACCAGGACAACTTCTCCGTTGAGCTCCCCTCCTCAGCCCGGTAAAACTCTGCGGCATCCAGCACACTGTGGGGAAGATCTGCAAACGCTCCTAGAGAGCTCCGAACTCGGGTAAGAAAAAGGAAAGTCTCCTTCACATGCTTGCTTTGCATATTGAATGCCTTACCTGCTGCTATCTTATTTGCCGCATCAATCTCCTGGAGGGCCTTGTGGGCTTCGGCCTTGGCGCTCTGGACGCTTTCAAGCGCCTGCACGAGCTCGGACTCCCGCGTCTTGGAGTCAAGCTCCAAGGACTCGTGCTTCTTGGCGAGAGCCTTGAGCTCTTGCTGCACCTCGCCCACTCGGGCTTCTTGTTTCTCCCGTTCAATAAGTTCTTTGGCCGCTTTGTCTTCGGCCGCGGACAACGCCTTCCTCAGGGTCTCCACCTCGGTCGTGGCCCCTGACAAATTCATGATGATCCTATTACTTTGCACAGAACTTCTTTTTAACTATATAAAATGGGGTATATCTTACCTTTGCTCTCTTCGAGCTGCCCCTTGGTAAGGCCGAGCTCGTCCTCAGACCGCTTCAGGGCCTGCTTCAGTGCAGAGACCTCCGTAGTACGTGCGGCAGCGGCCAGTAGGGAAGCGTGCACATACACATAGACATACTCTGATTAGACTCCTGAGTTATAATTTGATACTCTATTCGGCTTTTCTTCGCGAACGCCAAACGGAGCATCAGGGGCTACTATCTATGCGGTAATATTTTCTTATATTTTGATTGCTTACCTCAAAGCCTGTTAGTAGGCTGGCGCAAGCTTCGGTCAGTCCGTTTTTCGCAAACTGAACCTTCTCGACCACCGCACTCATAATAGTGTGGTGCTCTTCTTCAATGGAAGCTCTGCGAAGCGCTTCCAGCAGGTTGTCCGGTGCCTCCGGTTGGACAGAGGACACCGGCACGGATGGTTGGCCCCCTTGATGGGGGACCGCCTGCCGGAGTCCGGAACCATCGAGGGTTCCGGCGCAGTGTCCGGCTGGGGCCCGAACTCGAAGCCCATAGGAGCCTCGCTCCCTTGGTACCCAGGGTCCGGGAAGTCGCCACAAGGCGCCCCCGGGACCGCCTCCCCTTGGCTCGGTGCCTGTTTGGACAACACCTTGGCATTGTCCATAGGGCGAGGGGTGGAAGCGGTCGGAAGAGAACCACTGTTCATATCCAACGAGCCCAACGAAACGCTCGACGAAGGTACGTCGAGATGAGCTCGGGACGGACTGCATAATCATGTTTGGCATGAGGAAAGGCAGTACAATAAAACATATCATGAAGTACTATGGTGTCCGGAGACTTACGACTTCGCCAGGGGCTTGTCCCTGAGTAGCCACTCGTTGCCGCTGTCGACGGCCGTCGTGGCACGGTCCGGAAGGAGGGTCCTTCCCTTCTTGGACCCTTCGGCTTCCCTAGATGGGTCAGCCTTCCTTTTCTTGTCTCCCCCGGCTGGGGGGAGAACTTTTCTCCTCCTCCTCGTTTCCATGGGAGGAGTGTGTGTCGGATTCATCGTCTGATGACTCGGATACGACCGTACGGCGGAGACCCTTTCGGGTCCCCGCGGTCTTCTTCTTGGTCTTCTGTGCCGGCACCTCGTAAGGTGCCGGAGTCAGCATCTTCATTAGAAGAGCGTCTGCAGGATCTTCGGACAGCGGGGCTGGGCTGTCGAGCTGCTCCGCCATCTTTAACCAGTCCTATTAGTAACATGGGAGCTTAGATCCTACACATAACTAAACCTGGGCAAATAAATACCCCGAGAAATATAAATGCTTACCGGACCGGCATGGCGCTTTGTGCTGAGTCCGCGGTCTTCGGTAAGAGGGGGAGGGATCTCGGCGCTCTTGAACAGCACCCTCCAGACGTCCTTGTGCGTCGTGTCGTAGAGCTCTCGCAGCATCTGGTGCTTGGCCAAGTCGAACTCCCACAAATTGAATGCCCGTCGTTGGCACGGAAGGATCCGGCGGACGAGCATAACCTAGACCACGTTGACAAGTTTAATTTTCTTGTTCATCTTGTTCTGGGTACAAGTCTGGAGTCCGGTTAGCTCTGTCAAAGAACCCCAGGACAGGCCCTTCTCTTTCCAGGAGGTGAGCCGCATGGGGATTCTGGATCGGAATTTGGGGGCCGCCACCCAGTTGGTGTCGCGTGGCTCGGTGATGTAGAACCACCCCGATTGCCACCCCTTTATGGTCTCCACATAGGAGCCTTCGAGCCAGGTGACGTTTGGCATCTTGCCCACCATGGCTCCTCCGCACTCCGCCTGCTGGCCAACCACCACCTTCGGTTTGACATTAAAAGTCTTCAGCCACAGGCTGAAATGGGGCTTGATGCGAAGGAAGGCCTCGCACACGACGATAAACATTGAGATGTTGAGGATGAAGTTGGGGGCCAGATCATGAAAATCAGCCCGTAGTAGAACATGAGCCCGCGAATGAATGGGTGGAGTGGAAATCCCAGTCCGCGGACAAAGTGGGTGAGAAAAACTACCCTCTCATGGGGTTCGGGCGTAGGGACGATCTGCCCTGCATTTGGCAGCCGGTGTGCGATATCCACAGACAAGTATCCGGCTTCCCGTAACTTTTTGATGTTCTCCTCCGTGACGGAGGAGACCATCCACTTTCCTCCTGCTCCAGACATGCTTGGAGTGGTTTGAGAAGGAGAACGCGAGCTTGGGCGCTGGAGCTCGAGTGTGCGGGAATGGGTAAGCAAGAAGAAGGCGTGGGTGAAAGAAAGTAAATATTTGTCCCTTTATAAGGGCGGAGGAGGCGATGAGTCTCCCCACTTGCCTGGCAAAACCGCTTATTCCCCAGGTGCCGCAATTGATGGCGCGGCTGGGTTACCCATGCTCGTATTGATGAGAATCCCGTGATAAGGGGAACACGATCTCTACTTTGACAAGACGTGTCAAGAAAACCGCCTCGCGATATGTGTGGAGCTAGTTGGGAAAAACGGTTCGAATAGTGACCGGGACATGGCATGATGTCATGCTGTCAAAACGTGTCAGCAGATTAGATTTGTGGAAATATTCTCTCTACGGTGGTATGTCGGATTTATTTTGCAGGGCCGTACACTATCCTTGTATTCAAAACTCTTCCATGGTGTATTCGGAGGAGGAACCCGCCTTGCAATGCCGAAGACAATACTGCGCGCCGAACTCATCGTCATTGAAGCCTGATTCAGGGGCTATTGAGGGAGTCCTGGATTAGGGGGTCTCCAGACAGCCGGACTATATCCTTTGGCCGGACTCTTGGACTATGAAGATACAAGATTGAAGACTTCGTCTCGTGTCCGGATGGGACTCTATTTGGCGTGGAGGGCAAGCTAGGCAATACGGATATGTATATCTCCTCCTTTGAAACCGACCTTCTGTAACCCTAGCCCCCTCCGGTGTCTATATAAGCCGGAGGGTTTTAGTCCATAGGACAACAGACAATCATACCATAGGCTAGCTTCTAGGGTTTAGCCTCTCTAATCTCGTGGTAGATCTACTCTTGTAATACTCATATCATCAAGAACAGTCAAGTAGGACGTAGGGTTTTACCTCTATCAAGAGGCCCGAACCTGGGTAAAACATTGTGTCCCCTGCCTCCTGTTACCATCCGCCTTAGACACACAGTTCGGGGGCCCCTACCCGAGATCCGCCGGTTTTGACACCGACAATATGTTTGAGTATTTAAGTTATCATGTCAAAACTAGACTATTGCTTTGAACAGTGTAAAAGTCCAAATGTCCATGCTATAAACAAAAGAATATGATATGACATGTTAGGCAACATTCCACATCAAAAATTCTGTTTTTATCACTTACCTACTCAAGGACGAGTAGAAGTTAAGCTTGGGGGTGCTGATACGTCTCCAACGTGTCTATAATTTTTTATTGTTCAATGATGTTATATTATCAATCTTGAATGTTTTATAATCATTTTATAGTCTTTTTATATCATTTTTTGGTACCAACCTATTGGCATAGTTCCAAGTGCCTGTTGTCGTTTTTTTGCATGTTTTTTACATCGCGGAAAATCAATAACAAATGGAGTCCAAATGCAACGAAAATTTATGAAGATTTTTTATGGATCAGAAGACACCTAATGGGCCAAGGTTGTGCTTGGGGGTGCTCCGAGGAGAGCACAACACACCAGGGCACACCAGGAGGCCCAGGGGCGCCTTGGTGGGTTGTGCCCACCTTGGTTGCCCCCCCCCCGGACCACTTCTTTGCTCTATAAATACCCCAATATTTCATAAACCCTAGGGGAGCCGACGAACATCAATTCCAGCCTCCGTAGAGTCCACAACCACCAGATCCAATCTAGACACCATCATGGATGGGGTTCACCACCTCCATTGGTGCCACTCCGATGATGCGTGAGTAGTTCTTTGTAGACCTTCGGGTCCGTAGTTAGTAGCTAGATGGCTTTCTCTCTCTCATTTGATTCTCAATACAATGGTCTCTTGGAGATCCATATGATGTAACTCTTTTTGCGTGTGTTTGTTGGGATCGAATGAACTTTGAGTTTATGATCAGATCTATATTTTTATATCCATGAAAGTATTTGAGTTTCTTTATCTCTTTTATTCATGATTTCTTATAGCCTCGTATGTCTTCTCCGATATTTGGGTTTTGTTTGGCCAACTTGATCTATTTATCTTGCAATGGGAAAAGGTGCTTTGTAGTGGGTTCGATCTTACGGTGCTTGATCCCGGTGACAGAAGGGGAACCGACACGTATGTATCGTTGCTACTAAGGATTGATACGTCTCCAATGTATCTATAACTTTTGATTGTTCCATGCTATTATATTATCTGTTTTGTATGTTTAATGGGCTTTAATATACCTTTTTATATTATTTTTGGGACTAACCTATTAACCGAAAGCCCAGTGCAAATTGCTGTTTTTTGCCTATTTCAGTGTTTCGCAGGAAAGGAATATCAAACGGAATCCAAACGGAATGAAACCTTCGCGGGGATCTTTTTTGGAACAAACCTGTCCAGGAGACTTGGAGTGGACGTCAAGGAAGCAGCGAGGCGGCCACGAGGTAGGAGGTCGCGACCCATGGGGTGGACGCGCCCCCCACCCTCGTTGGCCCCTCACAGCTCCACTGACCTACTTCTTTCACCTATATATACTCTCATACCCTGAATCCTTCGGGGAGAGCAACGAAACACCTTTTCCACCGCCGCAACCTTCTGTACCCGTGGGATCCCATCTTGGGGCCTTTTCCGGTGATCTGCCGGAGGGGGATTCAATCACGGAGGGCTTCTAAATCAATACCATAGCCTCTCCGATGATGTGTGAGTAGTTTACCACAGACCTTCGGGTCCATAGTTATTAGCTAGATGGCTTCTTCTCTCTCTTTGGATGTCAATACAAAGTTCTCCTCGTTCTTCTTGGAGATCTATTCGATGTAACTCCTTTTGCAGTGTGTTTGCCGAGATCCGATGAATTGTGGGTTTATGATTTGATTATCTATGAATATTATTTGATTCTTATCTAAATTCTTGTATGCATGATTTGATATCTTTGCAAGTCTCTTCGAATTATCAGTTTGGTTTGGCCTACTAGATTGATCTTTCTTGCAATGGGAGAAGTGCTCAGCTTTGGGTTCAATCTTGCGGTGTCCTTTCCCAGTGACAGCAAGGGCAGCAAGGCACGTATTGTATTGTTGCATCGAGGATAAAATGATGGGGTTTATATCATATTGCTTGAGTTTATCCCTCTACTTCATGTCATCTTGCCTAATGCGTTACTCTGTTCTTATGAACTTAATACTCTAGATGCATGTTGGATAGCGGTCGATGTGTGGAGTAATAGTAGTAGATGCAAAATCGTTTCGGTCTACTTGTCACGGACGTGATGCCTATATTCATGATCATTGCCTTAGATATCATCATAACTATGCGCTTTTCTATCAATTGCTCGGCAGTAATTTGTTCACCCACTGTAATACATGCTATCTTGAGAGAAGCCACTAGTTAAACCTATGGCCCCTGGGTCTACTTTATATCATATAAGTTTCCAATCTACAATTCTAGTTTACTATTTATTTTGCAATCTTTATTTTCCAATCTATATCACAAAAATACCAAAAATATTTATCTTATTATCTCTATCAGATCTCACTCTCATAAGTGACCGTGAAGGGATTGACAACCCCTTTATCGCGTTGGTTGCGAGGTTCTTATTTGTTTGTGCATACACTAGGGGATTTGCGTGTAGTCTCCTACTGGATTGATACCTTGGTTCTCAAAAACTGAGGGAAATACTTACGCTACTGATGTCTACTACACAACCTTCTTCTTGTAGACGTTGTTGGGCCTCCAAGTGTAGAGGTTTGTAGGACAGTAGCAAATTTCCCTCAAGTGGATGAACTAAGGTCTAGTTGTTGCTTCCATTTGTCATCAGTGGCAATATACGCTTCATCTTTGGTCTCGTAGCTCTAAAGAAACAGAGCAGATGCACCGCCCGTTTCCTTCAAGCTTTTTGGCCTCTACACTATGCTGAGATCAACATCCTAAAATACACATCTTGTGTTTTTTATCATCAAGCAACTCAATTCTTGTGGTTTACGTTGTGTTATGAATCATGATGAATTAAATTTAATAAATGCGATACAAGGTTATTGTTTTCTGCTTGATCTTACTTTCTTTGAACTCCACACTTTTACTCTTTTTCCTCATGTCCTACTTAATTAGTATGCAAGCAGAAGCGTTCTTCTCAGTGTTGGTACTTCTTTCTGGATTTTTTTCATAAGCCCTCAATTTTTTATTGTTCTGGCAAATAATAATTGACGGGTTCCATTTTGCATGGTTCAGTTTGTGTTTCTATGGATTATTATCTCATTAAACAAGTCTGCCTTTTGAAATTTATTTACGGTGCAGAAATTTTCTTGTACTATATTTCTTTGGAGGTACAAGACTACTACTACCAGCAGAACTGATACCAAGGGGGTCTTGAAGGAGGCATGAGAGGGGAATGAAGTGCTCAGATGGGATATTCCTCAACTTCAATCCATCAAATCTCGGTAATATATTTCTACCGCACAAAATAGAAAATGTTTTCCCCGTTGTAATGCACAGGCACATGTGCTAGTAAAATGTATTTGTCTCATGTTGGAGTTTTATATAAAGGAATATGACATATAACACTTTTCATGAAGCAGTACCTTTGTCACTCTGATCTTGCTGGTAGTGGCTGCTGTTAAATGGATTGACTTAATCGGGATCGTTACTTGTTGTATGTTGTGGTTGTTTGCTCTGATCTTCTACTGTTGCTGCTACTTGATCTTGTACTGCTCACTTGACCATCTACTATTGTTTGGTGCTAGAAGAGCTTTGTTTGGCATTGTAAGCAATTATAGCATATCTTTGTCTTGTCTTGTGTTCATAGAGAAACCCGAGTCAGTTCTTCGGATATTATTATAGGAGAGAGAGCATATCTATCTAAATCTAAAGAAAAGCATGGAAGTCGTGGTTGTTAGAAGCCATGGAGGGAACTTGACATGCTCAAGGGCCACCTGGAGTTGGTCGTCAAGCTGAAGTAGCTTGTCTCGCTCTATTCAGTGTGACAAGTGCCCAGAATCCATCGGCTTCTTAGTATGTTTTGGTGTTCAAATTAGCTCCTTGCTTTTAGAATTGTGCTGAAGCGCCAAGCAAGCTTGCTGTGGAACATGTTTGCTTGGCATGATGAATTCGAATGGAAGGAATTTGGATGCATGAATGAATGAATTTCTGGCTTCCCAACAGAGTTGTTGATTTGGGATGAATGGATGGATCATGCTTTTTTGTTTTGTCGGATGCCATTGCATAGGTGTATAGTGCACCATACCACTTTGTATGTGTTTGGAGTAAGCTATTTTCTCTTGTTTTTCCATGTGGATGTACTGAGTCCATTGCAAGTATGTCGTCGTGCTAGTCGTTACCGTGGGTTTACTTGTCCACTGATTAATCTTGTTCTTTCACTCTGCCCAGGAATCGGCCCGACTTGATGGCAAAGAAGTCTAGAGATGGCTGACCCACAGCCATTGGAAGTTTGATCCTCCGGGATAGTTAGAAGATGGATTGATTTTCCTTGTATGTTTCTAGTATCTGTATTCTGAGTTTGTTGTTTTGGGTTGCTAGGTGCTAGACCAGGAATCATCTAGGAGTTTTGCTAGTGGTGTGGATCAGTTTCGGCGAGTGTTGCCTCATTGAAGTGTCTCCTCTGCAGGCCACTATACAAATGAGAGGTGCGTCGATGACCTGTGACCATTCAGGCTCATCAAAGAAGCTGGTCGTTTGTCTTGAATTATAATCATCAGCTTAGTTATCAGTTTCTCCTGTTGTTGGATTACCTTCATCTTGTTGAGATATGTGTTGTTTGAATTTTGTTGTGAAACATATTGCTTGAGTTGTTGTTAATCATGATTCAGTTGGTATGATGATTTGGACTTTATCCAGTGCAGTGATTTGTAGTGTATGAATGAATGATTGAATTTACCATCTTCATTATGCATTCGGATTGCCTCAAGAAGTTTTTGAGCGGATCATCCCTTGCTTGAGTTGGCAACCGTGCGCGTCTAGAACGTTTGTGCCTTTTTCCTTGGCTGATGTATGTATGTAAGGAGAAGGAGAAAGATGGCAGCAGTAGCTCTTAGAAACCCTGTTATTGATTTGGGACTGTCACTTGCATTTGTGCATCTCTGATAGTACTCTTCCTGCCCTCCTATTTTGACCACCCGCTAATTTCACAACATATTTGTTGTATATTAAAATAATTTCTTGGTAATGGTGAAACTTAATGGCACTTTTAGAAATGAAGTACAATACTAAAACTGACCGTGACGATGAGATTAGGCACAACCAACTGAATCGGGCCAAGCCAGAGCCCAACCAAGCCCACAAATTGCTGAGGCACTAGCCATGTTTCAGGCATGCAAAGCCAAGCATGCCCATGATTTGCCTAAAAATGACCCAGATTTAGGTAAAAATGGCAAAACTTGTCAAATCTCAAAATCCAGCCATAAGCCCAATGCTTCTTCTTCAATGCCCTCACGGCCAAGCTCTTCTGCTAAGCCCTCACGGCCTATTCCTCAAGCTGCCCCAGTTCCTCAAGCTCCAAAACCCTCAGCTCCTCCGGCAAAGTCCTCAGCACCTGTGCATATCGCCTCGTGTCAAAGGACCACAGGCAAATCAATTGCCTCAGGAGCCTCAGCAAGTTCTTCAGCTCCTCTGCATTCCTCAACGGGCCCCACATTGCTGAAGACCAAGGCCACTACTAGACGAGGCACTAGACCAAGTCCTCAAAAGAAGCAGGTCGCCTTCCAAGTACCGTCCTCTGATAACGAAGCTGATGATGATGAACTCGCCAAAATCATCAGAGACAGGCAAGAAAGGGCCGCTAGAGCCAAAGGCACAAACGTGCCTCTGCTTTTGGATCCGAAGTGGATCCTTGATTTCATTGACCTCTAACACAATGATCCTAAAACTCCTATGCCTGACCTCAACCTCACTCCTGGCCAAAGTCACAGGCTGACCGCCTTCATAGGCGAGGAAAAATGGAAATTTAAAAAGGCCAGGAAGTTGAAGAAAGCACAGTACAAGAAAGAGCGCTATCTGAAGAAGAACATTGTCAAGATGACAACTGATGAACTCGTGGCTGTTCAAGCTGAAATCAAAAACCTCAGTGATGAATTTGATGCCTACCATGCAGATTGGAAGGGAGCCAAAGTAGGATTTGTGAAATTGGTGAAGACATTCACCTCCAATGTTGCTACTCAAATGCACATTGAAATTACTTAGGCTAAAGCATCTGCTCAGCCAACAGAAGAACATGTCAGCACCGCTGATGAAAATCAGGCTGCTGAAGAAAATGAAAGCATCAGAGCTGATGACTACATTCCAGCCACTGATGACATTGCCAGGGCAACCACTAGTGTTGCGCCTGAAGAACAAGCCAGGCCAGCTGAGGCATCAACCACTGAGCCTGAAGAATCTGAACCAACCAGGCAAACTGAAACAGTTGTGCCTGAAGAAACTGAACCTATTTCCTCTGCTCCTCCTGCACCAACAACAAGTATAGTTCTTCCTTATGCATCAGAAGCGAAGAAAACCAGAGTTGCGGAGCGAGCAGCAGTGAAAAAGAGGAAAGCATCTGCTTCATCAAATTCTTCAGCACCGAAGAAGATGAAGATATTGGCAAGCTCCTTTGAGACTCCCATAGATGTTGTTCCCGTTTCAAGCATGCCATCAAAGGAACTCATTCCCTTTGGTGAAGATTATGAGATCCCAAGCGGATCTGATGAAGATGTTCCTTTTGCTGCTTCTTCAGAGCAGTTGGACGAAGAAATTGAAGTGGATAATATCCCTTCAACCCCAGTTATCTCATCGCCTATGCCTCATTTCACAGCTGAAGAGGCAGGCGTTGAAGAATTGAATGAGGAAGATGAAGACATGGACATTGGGTGCTCCACTCAATGTTGAATGATGATTATTGGGATGGTCAGCACCCTAACTCTCCACTCTTCACACCTCTGCAACAAATCCCTCAGTCCCAGTGCACACTGAAGTTCAAATGGGTTCTGCAGATCATCAATCCACTCCTTCCATTCATGAAGAAATTTCATCCACTAGTGCTGATGTTAATGTTGATGAAAAATTGAAGACCCAGGCTGCTACTAAAGAAGAAACTGAAATTCCTCAGCCTGTGGTTCTGGAGATTGTGATTCATGAGGCTGTGATGAATTTGACTAACACTCCTTAGCTCAAGCCGAAGAATCCCTTCTCCAAGAAGCAAAAATTCAAGGCTAATGACTTCTTCCACGAGCATGTGTTCTTCGCAGATTACAACCCATATGACTCTGCTTGTCTTAGAAGGAAGCGTTTCTAGACTGCTAACCAAGCAAACTTCTATTCTTCACTACTTTTTTATAAGGACAAAGTCTTCGACCATGCGCATATTCCTCATGTGGACATGGAATCACTGTCTTGCTTCACGCCAATCCTCAGTGTTCTTCACGATGCTGGACTGCTCAACTTCTGCACTGATATATGTCATTGGAATGAAGAACTAATTCTTCAGTTCTATGCAACGCTGCACATCACAGGAAATGTTGAAGATGTGAACTCTTGGGTATTGGACTGGATGACAGAGAATACTCACTTCAAAGCACCAGCCTCTGAATTGCTTCACGCCCTGCCTGTCAGTCCTCCCCTTGAAGGTGCACGCTGTATATATCATGAACCTAAACTTACTGACCACTATATGCAAGTGTTGATGAAGTCGCTGAAGCTTGGTCAAGCCTCAAGGACCAAATTCCTCGTGAAGGAATTGATGTATGTGCCACGGACTATATATCGCATCTTGACCAAGACTTTGTGTCCAATCAAGGGCCACGACTCTAATGAAGAAGAGGTCATTGGTATCATGGAGAATCTACTATTCAACATCATTCATGGCATTCCTGTTAACTACCATGATTTCTTCATGAGGACTCTGGCCAATGTTGCGTTATCTCCATTTGAGTTGAAGCCTTACGCTCCCTGGATTATGAGATTCCTCAGATCAAGGTCTTCAATCAACTACAAGGCTGATTTGCAGAATCACGTCAGCTACTTTCCCCCAATAGAAGTCCTCAAGCGGACATTTTCCTCAGCTGATGAAAAGGGAAAGGCTACTGCTATTATTGATGAAGGCATTCGTCCATTGGATGGTCAGTTCCGCAAAGCTGCATCTTACTCCGCCAATGATGACTCTGCCACTCATGACTCTGCCGCCAATGCCTCAAAGCAAAATCCTCAAGGCACAGCTCCCATAGTGATGACTGACTGTGAGCTTCTCCTCAGTCTTCACCAGAAGGTCGATCGCAACCACAAATGGGTTAAGCATCAGTTTGGTTCCATTCTTCACAACATGACTGCTACACACAATGAAGTGAAGAAGAACCACTTCTACCTCCATGAAGTATTCATCTTTATGGTGAAGAAGATCTGAAGCAGATGGGCTTCAAGCAGGACTTTGACTAGTCTCAGCCACCGGCGAAGAAATTCAAGAAAATCAAAGTGCCTTCCTTGGTAGCCAGCTCATATTCTTCCTCGCGCGAGACTGATGAGCATGAAGATTTGGACGACACTGCGGCAGGCCCTACTTCAACAACCGACCCCAACAACGTCGGCACTCCTCCATTGACTCAGTGATGATATTCTTTAGGGGTGTTAGTCCTCACTTTTCATCCCTTTTGGTCATTCGATGACAAAGGGGAGAAATTTGAGTTATTCTTCAAGTGGGTCTATCTATATGGGCATTTTTTTGCTAAGTTACAACTCTCGTTCTTCTGAAGATTTATAGGTTAAGGGACTAATGCGTTTGTGAGTGTACACAGGTCTATTAGTCTATGATGAGTTTGATATTTACAGAGAAAGTCAATCCCTAAAAATGGATGACTTCAACTGAAGACTTTGAATCTCTGAAGACTTTCCGGAGACTTTGAAAGTGAAGAAATTGGTGTGACTGTGAAGACTTGATATTCATGCTAGGAACATGGAGCGTGAAGACTTTTGTTTTCATAGTTTCATTTTCTCTTTCTTGAGTCATAGGAAACACCGTACTATTAAAGGGGGTCGAGGTAACACCAAGGAAAAGGTTTCCAGGTGATGCTCAACTCAAAATCCTACACCTACCAATACCTTCGAGTGAAGCCATTGGAAATCTCATACAGTTCAGTCAATTTCTTCAGTGATGGAGACGAAGTTCTTCTGATCTCTGCGAAATTTGTTCCGACTGGGGAGTTAGGAATTCGCCAGTGCGGATTTCCTACAAGTGAGGAACATGATAGCCCTGAGGAATTTGAACCTCAAATTTCCGACCGTTGTTGTGCTATGCGCCAGCTGTCCCAAAATATCTTATCCACCTAACGGTCATATCATTAAAGGACATTTATGTCTTATCATGTCGGGCTGTTCCCTAGGCTATAACTAGCTGCCCCCTACAACCACTAGTTGGTTGGCTACTCCGCGAGAAACAGACATGTCATTGAGAGCATCCCATCCTCCGAGGACTTTGAGCGAAAATCATCAAGTGAGGAAAAACCAAAAACCCAAACCCAAACACCTACAAACCCAAAGTGATTGAGAATCACTGAAGAGATTGTTCCTGTGTGGAACCGACGCTTGTTACCTTTGAGGACTGTGCATCCTCCAGACGGTTAGGCGTCATGGTCTAGAGCATCCAAGAGGAAATTGTGGATCGCCGAGTGACCGAGTTTGTGAAGGTTTGGAAGTCACCTGAAGACTTACCACGAGTGATTGGACGAGGTCTGTGTGACCTTAGTTCAAGGAGAATACGCTGAGGACTGTGTGTCCGGGACTATGTGTCCTCAGATTTAAATACCTAGCCGCTCTAAGCAGACATACAACTGTCGCGGCAGTTGAAACTGGTCTACCAAATCATTGTCTTCACCAAGCTAACTGGTTCTATTTCCTCAACCCTTTCATTTCTTCATTACTATGTTGTGTACCTGTTCATATCTATTTGAAGACTTCGACTGAAGACATTCTCAATTTCCTCAGTTCAATTTCTTCAGTCTGTTTGTCTTCATTCTGTTTTATCTTGTGCTTATGCTTTCTGTACTCTGTGTTGTGTTTCCAATTCATCATGATGTCCATGCTTATGTTATGTCATGTCTACATCTGAGTACTTATTCCGCTGCAAGTAGTTCTTCGCTTAGGAATTTCCTCAGCTGAAATTCCTCAGTGAAGAATTTATAAAAATCGCCTATTCACCCCCCCCCCTCTAGTCGACTTAACGCACTTTCACGCTTCAACTCCATCCGTGATCAAGTCAAGGAGGGAGACATGGAGACTTGCAAAATACATATAGATCTGAATGTGGCAGGCCCGTTGACTAAGCCTCTTCCACGAGCAAAACATGATCAACACCAAGACTCCATGGGTGTTAGAATCATTACAATGCAATCTAGATTATTGACTCTAGTGCAATTGGGAGACTGAAGGAAATATGCCCTAGAGGCAATAATAAAGTTGTTATTTATATTTCCTTATATCATGATAAATTTTTATTATTCATGCTAGAATTGTATTAACCGGAAACTTGATACACGTGTGAATACATAGACAAAACACAATGTCCCTAGTAAGCCTCTACTAGACTAGCTCGTTAATCAAAGATGGTTATGTTTCCTAACCATACACAAGAGTTGTTTAGGAGAATGATGTGATGGACAAGACCCATCCGTTAGCTTAGCATAATGATCGTTAAGTTCTATTGCTATTGCTTTCTTCATGACTTATACATATTCCTTTAACTATGAGATTATGCAACTCCCGAATACCGAAGGAATACCTTGTGTGCTACCAAACGTCACAACGTAACTGGGTGATTATAAAGATGCTCTACAGGTATCTCCGAAGGTGTTTGTTGGGTTGGCATAGATCAAGATTAGGATTTGTCACTCTGAGTATCGGAGAGGTATCTCTGGGCCCTCTCGGTAATGCCCATCATGATAAGCCTTGCAAACAATGTGACTAATGAGTTAGTTGCGGGATGATGCATTATGGAACGAGTAAAGAGACTTGCCGGTAACGAGATTGAACTAGGTAAGAAGATACCAACGATCGGATCTCGGGCAAGTAACATACCGATGACAAAGGGAATGACGTATGTTGTCATTACGGTTTGACTGATAAAGATCTTCGTAGAATATGCAGGAACCAATATGAGCATCCAGGTTCCGCTATTGGTTGTTGACCGGAGAGGTGTCTCGGTCATGTCTACATAGTTCTCAAACCCGTAGGGTCCGCATGCTTAATGTTCAATGACGATTTGTATTATATGAGTTATGTGATTTGGTGACCGAATATTGTTCGGAGTACCGGATGAGATCACGGAAATGACAAGGAGTCTCGAAATGGTCGAGAGGTAAAGATTGATATATTGGATGATAGTATTCGGACACCGGAAGTGTTTCGGAATGTATCGGGTACATATCAGAGTACCGGGGGTTACCGGAACCCCCCGGGGGAAGATATGGTCCATATGGGCAATAGGAGGGAGGCACACTAGCCCACATAGGGGTGGCGCCCCCCCCCCCAAGGGAGGAGTCCGAATTGGACTAGGGGGGGCGGCGCCCCCCTTTCCTTCTCCATCTCTCCCTCCTTTCCCCTTTCCCCCTTCGATAAAAGGAAGGGGGCGAATCCTACTAGGAGCCCAAGTAGGACTCCTCCTACTTGGGGCGCGCCTAGGGATGGCCTCCTCCCCTCTCTCTCATTTATATATGGCGGTGGGGGCGCCTGGAACACAGATCAATTGTTCCAAGCCGTGTGTGGCGCCCCCCTCCACAGTTTACGCCTCCGGTCATATTCACGTAGTGCTTAGGCGAAACCGTGTGCGGATTACTTCACCATCATCGTCACCACGCCGTCGTGCTGATGGAACTCTCCCTCGACACTTTGCTGGATCAAGAGTTCGAGGGACATCATCGAGCTGAACGTGTATAGAACACGGAGGGGCCATACGTTCGGTGCTTGATCGGTTGGATCGAGAAGATGTTCGACTACATCAACCGCGTTAAGCTAACGCCTCCGCATTCGGTCTACGAGGGTACGTGGGCACACTCTCCCCCTCTCGTTGTTATGCATCTCCTAGATAGATCTTGCGTGAGCATAAGAATTTTTTTGAAATTGCATGCTACGTTCCTCAACACAATGCATACGCATTTAACTAGTTAGGGCATCTCCAACGGCGACCCGTAAATTTCCTCCCGCATCCATTTGCGGGCAGGGATGACCATTCCACGAATACGGATGCGGGAGGCCATCATCAAACGTTGCCTGCATACATTTCAAGTCGCATTTTAATAACCAAACAAAATTAATACAAATTGGTCGATATTTATCAAAGTTTGGATAGAAAATAGCACAAATCATCCATACATGACATGCAAACAAGTCTAATACAACAATGTCTAAAATTCGACTAGATTACCTGGATGCCCAACAATTTTTTCATCAATGGATCATGTCATCCCACACATACTCCCCCTTCAGCTTCATCCAACAGTGTGTGTACATAAATGGTCGTCCCTCTGTCCTCTGATACATTAGGCAGCGCGTGCAGGCTACATAATGTTGTAGACCAACATTGAGTGAATGAATAATTTAAACAAGTTGAGCAAGAAGAAGCAAAATGTACGATCTTGTCTTGCCACGTGCAATAGCCACCTTGCCCCAGTTGACGAACCACGTTACCAAACTTGGTAACGCTGGTCTGCATAGCGTACTAGCGATACGATAACTACCTCACGTTGCGTTCTTGAATGATGTACATGTCTTAGTGCACAATGTGCTTTCGTTGGTGAAATTATTCATGCACTTGCTGCCAGAAGGTCCCCCATCTGCTCCTGCCTACGAAATCCACGGATACGGCCAACCACGCATCGCACAACTACTCATCCTCCATGGTTGAGTAGCTCACCATCCTTCGTACTCTCAAAAAACAACATAGCATTTGAAAATAAGCTCAATGGCGTTTGATCGAACACCTGTCGGGCGTGGTATCCGCCATGGACGTCGTCGACAGGGGGCGGAGTGTACCTGGTACAAATGGCTCCAGGGTGGACAACGCCATCGTAAAGGCGAGCGGGCGCATCGGTGCTGGTTGCGAACGTGCGACAATGCCTTTGTGGCGGGTGGAGAGGTACAACGGCGGCGGCGGAGGTGGACGGTGCGGGTGCAAAGTAAGGAGGAGAAGGGACGTTGTGGAAGGAAATGGGATCGGGTAGTCCTGGGATGTCGGGGTCCTAC
>NC_041392.1:135479821-135487659 GCF_002162155.2 Triticum dicoccoides | reverse complement strand
AACATGTCCGGACCTTGCCCTGGACCGATACAGGACCGTGTTGGATGGCTTCTGCAGTCGAGACATACGCGAACGGTTTGGGGTCGGTGTTGAAGATGCCCTTACAAGGCTAATAACGGTTTCTCCTCAAAACATCAAACATGATCCATAACTTTTCACAAGATAAAATAGAATTAAAAAAATGAAAGACCTTTATTGCTTTCGGCCTCAGAGGAAAGATGATTGAAACAACAAGTTGAGCACAAATTGTCAAGAAACCCACTATAGCTTTCTTCGCCATGGTACTGAGGAGATAAACATCGGTCGGCTGCATCGGCGAGACCATAACCGAGGAACAAGAAATAAAGGGGGATCTCTCAAGCTCAAACAGAGGAACATCAATGGCGATAAGATTATTCCATCACGGATTCACGGGAAACTTACTTCCTTTGCAGGCGCGCGCGGCCGCTCACTTGCGGAGGAAGCTGAGGATGCGCTCCTGCAACTCGATCGCTTTCTCGGACCGCGGCTTCATGCAGTAGAAGACGTGGTCCTCGTCCATGGACTCGAGCAGCTCCACCTCGCCGCCGTAGCCGCTCGCCTTGAGGCTCTCGTAGTACCAGACGCCCCTGTCCCGGAGGCCGTCCTTCTCGGCGACGCAGACGAGCACGCGGTCGCCGGCGATGCGCGCCGCGCTGCCGCCGGCCGCCTCGGAGAACGGGTTGGACAGCGGGTCGTCGAGCCCCGGCGAGCCCGGGTAGAGGAACCGCCAGAAGGCGTCGGCCTTGGCCTTCTCCGCCTTCCCCGTGGTCGCCTCCTTGCCGATCTCCGCCGCGCCGCTGAAGTAGGGGTGCACCACGATAGTCCCCTTGATGCCGACCCCGCCTGGGAGGGCACCCTGCTCGCCGGCGCGCACGGCCATGACGTGCGCGATGGTGCCCCCGGCGCTGCCGCCCGCCAGGAACACGCGGGAGAAGTCGCCGTGGTCAACCAGCAACGGCTCTGCGCCGTCTGCCGCGCCCGCGCCAGCCGTGGCGTGGGACGCCACCCACTTGAGCCCCTCCCAGGAGTCGTTGTAGGCCGCGGGGAGCGGGTGCTCCGGCGCGAGGCGGTACTCGAGCGCCACCGCGAGGACGTTGGCCGCGGCGACGAGGCCGTTGAGGTAGTTGTGCGTCATGGGGTCGGACGCCGAGCCGATGACGTAGGCGCCGCCGTGGAAGTAGACGACGACGGGGAGCTTGCCGGCGGCGCCGGGCGGCAGGAAGACGCGCGCCCAGAGGCCGTTGGCCGGGTCGATGACGACGTCCTTGGAGACGACGCCCGTGGCGGGGTCGACGCCGGCCGGGATCGGGGGGAAGTTAAAGAACCGCTCCACGCGGCCGCTCTTGTACTGGCGGACGAGCGGGAAGAAGTCGAAGTGCACCTCGTCGTCCGAGCCGCCCGTCGCCGCCATTGGGACGAGCTAGCTGAGCTCTTCTGGTGGCGTCGCGTATTCGTCCGTGGGCTTGCTCGTGACGTCGCTCCGGGGGTTGGCTCTGGAATCTCGATCGCCGGCACTATGTAATGGAGTGGTGGAGGAACGGTGGATGCCAGATATTGGTGGAGCGAACGGTAGGTGAGGTGGCAAAAATGGCGGTACGGGCACTTTTTTATGGTTCGGTGCGCGGCAGAGCAGTGTTGGTGAGAGTGGAGATCATTGTGGGCAACTGGGCATCAAGAGGGGGGTCTTTTTCAGCGTAGCCCTCCTTCCTTTGTGCTTAAAATAATAGGGGACTGGGCCCGTGCCTTCTAGAAGACCTAGTTTTTTCTTGAGAATATTCTAGAAGACCTAGTGAAATGCTTCTGGGCGCTATATCAGGGCTTCTTTGATTCGGGACATTTCATAATAGAATTTATAAAGGATTTGGATCTTTAGGTCCTACATATCCTCTTGATCCGTTAGGATTTGAATGCTTAGAAAAAATTCAAAGAATTGGTTTGCACATTATTTTGATGGAAAATTCCATTTCACTCAAACCCTTTTTTTTTACGTTTTTTCTGTTTTTCATTTTTTAACACAGTACGTACGTAGATGCTCATGCATATGCATATACACACATCCCTATAAACGCACGCATGCACACCTTATCCAGATGAGCATGTCCGAGAGACTCGGCCGGTACATCATGTTCAAATTGATGAAGTCGCCACAGACGCCTCCATAATCAATCAGAACGTCTCATCCCACTGAACGCACATCGTCGGAAGACGTCAAATAAATTCAGAAAAATACGAGCATCAATGTCAACTCTAGGACTTGAACTCTGATGGGCTAAGGATACCATTGTTCTCCTAACCATCAAACCGCGGATTGGTTAGTTTTTTTTTCTGTGGCATCAAACAATATATAGTCTGAATTCATGTGGCTTGCTATTCTGGAGGATTCAAGTGGACATGTCAATCAATCATATTTTTTTCCTACTCCTACATTTCGAAATGCCTACAAATCAAAGCGGTCTTCAAAATCCTACACCATCTTTACTTATGCCACAATTACTGCCAAGGAAACAAGTTTTCTTTACACTCCAATTCAATAGTCGTCACCCTTGTCCACGGAATCCTATTACGCGTCTAAGTCATTGGATACCGACTAAACGCGAACACCGCGGGCTATTGAACCAGCCCAGGACGAGGCAGGCCACCAATTTTTTAGTCTTTCTATCTTCCTTTTTCTAATCTTTTTTCTTCTCTCTTTCTTTTGGTTTTTACCCTTTTAATTTTATTTGAAAATTATTTTTATGTGATATATTTTTAGTTATTTTCTAAATTCACGATTTTGTTTTGAAATTTCACGACCCTGTTTTAGAAACACTCATGATTATTTTTTTAATTTATTTTTTAAAATTTTCATTAATTTTAAAATGTGCAAATATTTGTGAATGTTTTTGAATTCACATTTTTTAATACTAAAAAATCGAGAACCATTATTAAACTAGTGAAGATTTGTTAAATTTCGGAATATTTTAAATTTTGTGACCATCTCCCCAAATCAAAAGATTCTAAAAATATAAGATATTATAATTAAAAATATTAAATTGATGATTTTTTAAAAAAAATATACAAACATCTTTAAAATTGTGAACATTTTTAAAAATTGTGGAACTTTTTCTAAAACTTTAACAAGTTATTTAAAAAGGTATATTTTTCTTCTAAAAGTAAAAAAAAATGACTCAAGAACCGAAACCCAGACATAAGCTCTAGCACTTGATCTAGACAAAACCCAAAAAGAATGAGAGAATCAAGTGCCAACCCCTTGTCCTTATAAGCTCTATTGACTAAATATAGCAAGTCTAATATCAATAAGACATGACACATAAAAAGATTTTTTATCACTGCACATTATTGATCATCATATCTAAAAGGAACTAGATATCACGTACAGGAGGAGTGAATATATTGATGATTTAATAAATTATGGATTGCGTTTTATCATAATGCGTAATTAAACTAGTTTGATACTTTTCAAACACAAATCCTAAATTAAGTTAAGCTCAATGATAAAAGGAACTAGCAAGGAGTTCAAACTCCATTCAATGTATAAATAATACTCCCTCCATTCCTAAATATAAGTCTTTCTAAAGATTCCAATATGGACTACATATGGACATTTTACTCCGTATGTAGTCCATATAGGAATATCTAGAAAGGCTTATATTTAGGAACGAAGGGAGTAGCAAGTACAAACTGCAGATCCTAATGAGAAGATAAATAACCGATATATTTCCCGGAGTTCAAATATCCATTGAAATTCTACTTTCCATTGAGGAGCTCCCTAATCACTTGTTATTATCACCAAATCACACTCAGTGTGTATAGGTTTTTCAGATCTTTAGCCTTCGGAAGCTCAGTGAAAAATCCACAACTTCGACGTTCCCGGCGGACTCCCATAACCTAGGAGTCTCCAAACTCGAAGAGAGATTAGCATGATGAGTGCTTGGAGAAGAACTCAAATCTTTTTGGGCAAGGAAAGATATCAAATCTCACTTGAATCTACTTCCTCTTACATTCCCTCACTCTCGCAAGTAAGCTGAGCTCAACCGAGTCATTTAAGAGAAGGGGTGGTTTTTGGGTCTCATATATGAATGATCTGAAGAGACCCTCATTACAGGGTGAGTGTGAGGGGTATTCGATTTTTTGTAACACTTCAATTCTTCCATATGCTAAAGTCTAGCAATTTGTTCAACTAAATGATTTTTAAACTCAATCTCCTAGCCAATTAGCAAATGGCTTTATAAAATTTCATCAAGGACATCGATTATAGTGGATAATCATTTTTATTCTCTCCTTTTGTAACTTCCACTAGTGTGTTTCGCCCATCCATGAAGGAACTATTGCAAGGTGGCTGATTCTCTTTGAGATCTGGTTTGGACAACGGAGGTTTTCCTGTCATTTTCCCCAAGGAGTGACCCTAGTTTATCGAACCCACGAGAGGATGTGCATTATGTCAAAGCCTCTACCAAGTCAAGATCAGAATTAAATTCCAGTTTTTGTAGCCGGGCCTTAACAACCTTGGGGATGTAAACACTAGAATTAAAACATGCTTGGATATGAGGTCTTGATCCTTACAACCATACATTTGCGCTAGGGATCACCATGATCTTAATATGTGCTCTGGAAGACACCCATTAAGATGTGTTTGGAACGTGATGAAGTGAGGGATGTGTCCAAATTACATCTTGGCCGATGCGCGACCTACATCAAGAGTCAGTTGTCTAAACACATACCGTTACTGTATCCCGGGGTTACCTTGGTTATTAAGAATATAATTCAGACGAAAGCATTGAATGTTTAATGACTACACCTCATAAATCCCCAAGTATTGGCTTTTCTGCTACCGTACTAAACCTTTCTTTTAGTGGTATTCAGAATAGCGATGTGTGTACTCCTTGCTCCTAACCTCCGCCTTGATCGAACTTCGAGATATTGTGTACATGTGGGGGCGTAGGACGAGAAAGAGACATGAGACAACTTCGTAGCAATCAGACACATACATTATGTTAATTCAAAGCCATTCCATGGATCCCTCATACAAATACATAGGGTTCAAGAGCATTTTTTAGTCTTTCTTTCTTCAAAATTTTCCTTTTTATGTTTTTCCTTTTGGCTTCAATTTTTTATTCTCTCTTTCTTTTGGTTTTAACCTTTTTATTTTATTTATTTTCAATTTATTTTTTGTTATTTCTAAAGTTCACGAACATTCTAAATTTTATGAACCTTGTAAAAACCATTCATGGTTGTTTTAAAAACTTTATAATTTTGTATATTCTCATAAATATGTTTTAAATATGCAAATATTTGTGAATATTTTTCAATTTGATTTTTTGAATAATCTTAAAATTAATGAACCTTTATTAAAGTTACGGTGGACGATGATGGCGAAAGCAAAATTCGGGTAGATGGTATGTACTCCCCTTAAAAGGAGTGAGATATCCAATGCAGTTTTGTTACGCAGAGTTCACAAGATAGTATTTTCCTAAAAACAAACACGAAGCTAGCATCGAAAATAAGAATATAATGAATGATGACACTTGTTATTATGTTATACCTTTGGGAGGTGCATTAAATGAATAGTGCACTAATGCATAATGAACCCTTTTGTCATGTGTAGATGGAGGAAGGAGGGGTTGCTACATGGCCGGACCGCCGAAGGAAGGGAGAAGGAGCGACTACGACAGGGGGTGCGCCAGTGCTGCTAGTCGGGACCAGACATTCAAGACCAGGTAGTTGAGGAAGGAGGAGGTTGCGGCGGGGGGTGGAGGTAGGTTACCCGTGTGGTGGTGGCTAGGAACCCTAGCTGCCCCACCTTCCCATGTTCCACGAGCACGCCTTTTATTTCCATTCGCTCTCTGGTGGGTATGAGTCCCTTTGTGGTCGGTTCACTTTCTCATTTTCTCAAGAGAGAAATGGATCGAACATTTTCCCACTTACTGTTGGCACAGTTGGGTGAATACCTCTCAATTTCTAGGACACAAAGGAAAACGGTTGGTTGAGAAGCTGGAAAAGTTAAGGTCAGACTGTTGCGTGAATTTCACTACAAGAAGTTGCAGCTTCTTGAGAATTTGGTTTGCTGGGAACATCTTTGATTCAGCTTTTAGCTTTCAGAACCACTGGTTGGCAGTTGAAGTTGAACCAAACACAACCTAAACACAATGCCCTGTTGTTTAGCTTAGTGGTAAGTTGGTCGGTTCATGAAAACCGAGGGGTTTAGAGCATCTACACGTGCGGTCACCAAATCCGGCCCCTCAAACGCCCGCGGACGCGTCTGGGTGCGTCCGTGGGCACTGACCAGACACTTATCAAATAACTATCTCTTCATCCGAACAACTCATATGTGAAATCTTTAAACCATACAAACCCTGCAAGAAAACATCTACATAGTATGTAGATCAACTAATCCTCCACACTACGCTACTCGTTGTCATTGAAAATGTCCACTGTCTCCGTTCCGAACTCTAGGGTACATGCGGCAGATGCAACTCCGGCTCCTCCTCTGCCTCCGCCTCCATCTCCGCTTCCACCTCATCGAAGAGTGCATCGGTCTCCGCTAGTTCTTGAAGGAGGAAGCGTCGGTTGGACACCACGTACGCCCCATCCTAGATGGACTCCAGGATGGTTGTCTGCTCCGCTATCTCCACCGCTTGGGCGACGGTGAACTCCGCCATGGCCTCATCCACGGTGAAGCCTGAAACAAGTGTCGGCTCCGTCACGTCCGCCCCCTCCATGGGCTCCGGTTGGCGCTCCCCCTCCTCCTCCTTCGGCCCGGCTAGTCTGGAGGCAGGCCCGCTGTAACACCCTCGATGCGACTATATCTCCCACGTGTCGAGGCACGACTTAGAGGCATAATCGCATTGAAGGCATATGTCGCAAGTTAGGCAATCTTCACAACATCCCATGTAATATAAATAATAAAGGGGAGATAACATAGTTGGCTTACACTCGCCACGTCAATCAAGTACATAAATAACATTACATCATCCAAACACTCATGGCCCGACTACGGCGCCAAAATAAAAGAGAACCCAACATGCGACAACGGTCCCGTTCACCCCCAACTGGGCACCACTACTGACCATCGGGAAAGGAAACATAGTAACGTTGAGAATCTTCGTCGAACTCCCACTTGAGCTCATACGCGTCTCCTGGAGTGGAATCATCAGGCCCTGCATCTGGTGTAACAGTAATCTGTGAGCCACAGGGACTCAGCAATCTCGCACCCTCGCGATCAAAACTATTTAAGCTTATAGGAATGGCAAGGTAAAATATGAGTGGAGTTGCAGCAAGCGACTAGCAAATATGGTGGCTAACTTATTCGCAAAAGAGAGCGAGAAGAGGAGGCAAAGCGCGAGCGAGAAACTAGAGAGCAACCTGCGCAAACATTACTCCAACACCGTGTCCACTTCCCGGACTCCGCCGAGAAGAGGCCATCACGGTAACACACTCAGTTGATTCATTTTAATTAAGTTAGGGTTCAAGTTATCTACAACCGGACATCAACAAATTCCCATCTGCCCATAACCGCGGGCACGACTTTCAAAAATTCAAATCCCTGCAGGGGAGTCCCAACTTAGCCCATGACAAGCTCTCACGGTCAACGAAGGAATAGACCTCCTCCCAAGACGTTCCGATCAGACTCGGTATCTCGATAATTCAAGACACTTCGACAGGTTAAAACAAGTCCAGCAACACCGCCCGAATGTGCCGACAAATCCCGATAGGAGCTGCACATATCTCTTTCTCAAGGCACACTCAGATGAGCCAGACGTCGGGTAGGCCAGCCCAGAGTTGCCCCTGGTAGCCCCGGACATCGCTCGGTGGGACCA
>NC_041392.1:135454296-135479629 GCF_002162155.2 Triticum dicoccoides | reverse complement strand
CCCTTGAGTCTGCAGAACCCAAGGGAAAGAAAAGGCTAGGTGGCGAATGGTAAGACCAATGTTGGGCATTGCTGGAAAAGCTTTAATCAAGGCAAACTATCAAGGGGTTCCCATTATAACCCAACCGCATAAGGAACGCAAAATTCGGGAACATAACACCGATATGACGGAAACTAGGGCGGCAAGAGTGGAACAAAACACTAGGCGAGAGGCCGAGCCTTCCATCCTTTACCAAGTATATAGATGCATTAAGATAACATAGTAATATAATGATATCCCCAACAAGTAAAATATATGTTCCAACAAGGAACGGCCTCCAATCTTCACCTGCAACTAGCAACGCTATAAGAGGGGCTAAGCAAAGCGGTAACATAGCCAATCAACGGTTTTCTAGGACATTGGTGGGTTAGAGGATTGACATGACAATTTGGGAGGCTTGAAAGCAAGTGGTAGGCATCATAGCAATGGCATAGCAAAAGAGCGAGCAAACTAGCATAGCAAAGATAGTAGTGATTTCGAGGGTATGATCATCTTGCCTGCACAGTTGTCAGAGTTGACTGGATCCTCGAAAGCAAACTCAACGGGCTCCTCGTTAGCGAACTCGTCTCCCGGCTCTACCCAAACAAGACAAACAAGCAACAAGGACACAATCAACCACGTGCAAACTCAAACAACACAATGCAAAGATGATATGCTATGCGGGATGCAAAATGCAAGATATGACAGGAAAAGCATGAACCTGGCCTCAACTTGGAAATACAAGTGTGCCACTGGAAAGATGAGATGAAATCGCTTGAAAACGATATAAAGAACGCCGGAATCGGAGTTACGGTTTGGAAAAAGGCAAGCGATTCAAAAATGACACTGATCTGCGATTTACAGCAAGTAGGCATCTAAATACAAAGAAATGAACATGCTACAGCACTCAAACATGACAACAAAATACATGGCAGGGATGCACACAAGATGCTTAACAAAAGTCTAGCACTAAGCTACGGCCAAATCATCCATTAACAGGTTCAAACAAGCATGGCAAAATGCAAATGGCAAACAAATCTCAGACTCGGTGAAATCAACACTTGTCTGGAATTTCAGATCAGGTAGCCCTCTTCGGAGCAACAAAACTACATGCTACAGGACCTGAACATGGCAAAGTAAAGCATGGCATGGAGCTACTCAAAGAGCTTAACAAGAGTCCCTTAGTGACCTTGAGCCAAAAGGGATCAGAAAATACAATTGCAAGCATGTGAACATAGCAAAAACATAATCAGTTTCAGACTTTGTGAAAAACTGACACATGCTGAAATATAACTCAAGTAGGCATGTTTACGAGCTCGATGCACTCACTAGAGAGCAAGTCATGGCAAGACAAGCATACACCCATCAAGAAGGCACAAAATGCAAGCTAGACATGGCAAGAACAATAGCATAGCATGCACGGATCAACTACAACATCACCGGCAAAATTGCAAACAAGTTGACAATCTGCCCAGATTCATAAAGTAGCAAAAGTAAAGCTCGATTGACTCAAGCTAGGGTGCTCCATAAATGCAAACAAAGACATGGATGGATAGAGCACTACAATATTAACAAAACTCCCTTACTGATCATCCTCAAAAGAGGCACGGATCACTAGAAAACAACATGAACATATGGCAACATGAGATAAACAGCTTCAGGACTTAGTGAAATCACTAAGTCCCTGAAAACAGAATTAGCAAGTGCACCACTTTGCAAGCTTGCACAAGTCACCACACACATCCTAAAAATACATGGGTTGCACCTCTGGAAAGATGACAAAACCTTAACAAAACATAAGTAGAACTCACGGGCATATCATGCACACATTAATCATGGCAAAAAAAGACAAAAGTGCTAAACGGAGTAACAGATCTGGCAATTAACTCAAGTAGCCCTCTTCTAACAGCATTTTGGGCATCAAGATGAACTCAAATGAAAATGATGCAATGGAATGAAATGATGTACTCTCTGAGATGAACATTTTAATATGCTATATGCATGAATCAGAGCTACGGATGCAAAGTTACGAAGCTACGAACAGAGGCACTTGGATCTGCAGTTCTGGGACTTAGACGAAATTTTTACCCCTAGGGTTTACTGTTCACGGACCCGGATCCAGATCGGCGCACGGATCGAGGTTGACCGAGGCACGCACTCCGGCGAGGCGACGGCGGCCGGGGTCGACGGAGAAGGACGGCGGAGGGCGGCGAGGTGGCGCGGACGCGGCGAGGCGGCGGAGGCGGCGGCCGGCGTCGGCGAGGCGGCGCGGCGGGCGAGGCGGCGGGCGGCGGCTCAGGCGGAGCGGGGCGGCGCGGCAGGTGAGGGAGGCTGCGCGAGGCGGCGGGCGGGAGAGGAGGCGGGCGGCGGCGCGCTTGGCCGCGGGGGCCGGCCACGGGCCGAGCGGGCCCGCGCGGTGCGGTGAAGTGGGCACGGGAGGCGGCCAATAGGGAGGCGCCACGTGGCGGCAGCGAGGTGCAACGGACACGTCCGTCGGTGGGGGAAGCTGTCCGGCGGCGACGATGATGATTTTTTTTTAGGGTTTCGGGGGGGAGAAAGATCCGGATTTGGAGGGGTGTATATATAGGCATAGAGGGAGCTAGGAGAGTCCAAATGAGGTGCGGTTTTCGGCCACGCGATCGTGATCAAACGCTCTAGATGATGGAGCAGAGTTAGGTGGGTTTTGGGTCAAATTGGAGGGGTGTTGGGCTGCAACAAACACGAGGCCTTTTCGGTCCCTCGGTTAACCGTTGGAGTATCAAACGAAGTCCAAATGAAACGAAACTTGACAGGCGGTCTACCGGTAGTAAACGAAGGCCGCTTGGCAAGTCTCGGTCCAATCCGGAAATGTTTAATCCCCACACACGAAAGAAGGCTAGAAATGACCACCGGAGGAGAATGAAGCGCCGGAATGCAAAACAGACAACGGGAAAAATGCTCGAATGCCTGAGACGAGCACGTATGCAAATGCAATGCACATGATAACATGATATGAGATGCATGACAACGATAACAACACACGGAGACAAAACCCGAACCCGAGGAAATAAATATAACTTAACGCCGGAAACGGCAAGAGTTGGAGTACAAATAGGGAAAGTTACATCCGGGGTGTTACACCCGCAGTGATCCGGGTCGCGCTCCTCGCCCGGATCTCCTCCTCAACCTGAAAGCGGCGCTCCGGTGTTAGCATAGCGTAAGTGGTCTTCTTCTGCTGTCCATGTCAGATGGCGAGGGAAATGGAAGGTGGAGACGGAGAGAAATATGGTTGGGCTGGTGGCACGGAGAGGGATGGAGAGGTTGTGGGCAGGGTTGGGGAGCCCAGCCGGCTTAAATAGACAAACTTTGGCCTAGCGGCGCCACGTGGTGTTTACACCCCCCACAGAAGGAGACGTCTGTCCGACTGTTGGGTTTCTGGCCGATTTCGTGTGGGACCCCATCGTCAGTCCAACATGCCAAACACACCGGAGCCTCCCCATATCCGCCCCATATTTGGGCTGGATATGAGGGGTGTCGGTCAGCCCGGGCATTTGAGGCCCATTTGAGGCGCCCGTCTAGGTCATTTTTTTACCGGTCACTAACCGGGGCGTCCGCCCGGGCGTAGGAGGGTCGAGAGGCCTGGTTGTAGATGTTCTTAAAGCATCTATAGGCGCGGTCATCAAATCCGGCCCCTCAAACGCCCGCGGACACACCTGGGCGCGTCTGCGGGCACTGGCTGGGCACTCCTCAAATTGTGTCCTCCACATTCATGTATCTCATATCTGATACTCTATATTCATACTAAAGCATGCAACATGAATAAAACTATGTGAATCATCAAACATACATAGAATCGTACATAAAAATGCACGTTTTGATCACCAAAAGATCACCAATGGATCTCCAAAAGATCGTCAAAGTTTACATAATCCACATAAACAACAGACAAGTTTAAACCACATTACTAAAACTTTGAAATTAACGGTGGAGACGGCGGATCTTCACCAATTCATCGCCTGGCCTTTGCACTTCCGGTCGACGGTGCACGAGTTGGCGTCTGCGGCGGGTGGTGGATTGTTGGAGTCATGGGATATATGTGGAGCTATGGTCGCCGCCATTGTTGGAGGAGGAGTCGGTGATGACAACAAGCCCCTTTATCCGCCGGACGACCCTATCTTGCTGTCGCTTCAGGTTCGCCACCTGATCCGCCTCGGCCGCCTCACGCTTCGACTGCCCAATGACAAGCCAGAGCGCCTCCGCATTCTTCCTCCATAAACTGCAAGCGTCTGTTTCCGCCATCGCCAGTGACCGACGGTAGACCCAAGAGAGGAGTCGCTCGTCCTCGTTGTGCTCCACCGGCAACCTGCTGCGGCGCGGTGGCGCACGGATTGCTCCGTCGCGTCCCTCTCCCTTGCTCGCTGCCACTCGTGGCGGTCGGCGCGCGTCTCCTATTCCGGCGTGCGCGTGCGGGCCATCGAAGTGGGCACTATCACCCACCGCTGCCCACATGGAGCAGCGCCCGGCGGGAGAAGGGGGCGGAGCGGATTGCGCAGCCTTCGCGGAGCTAAGCACGGGCCATGAGGGGCAGCTTCGGCGGCCGCACTGCACCGGCGTAGGAGCGGCGACGGTGCAGATCCGGAGCTACCCCCTGTGTCCACCTTGGACCGCTCCAGCGCAATGCAGAGAGTCAGCTTCTCGTCAATGTCGAGGTTGGAGCTTTAGTGGCTGCCGGAGCTCGACATGTCGTTGGATTCGGTTGGAATCGGAGGAGGGAGGGGGCGGGGAAGCGAGAGAGGACAGTGGAGTGAGCTAGGGTTCTTAGAGGGGACAAATTGGGTTTTTTTAGGACGGCGTGGGGTCGATGATGTGCCGGTTGACGTGGTGGACGTGCGTAGGCCGCCTCATATCCTGCCTATATTTGGGCTGGATATGAGGGGTGTCGGATAGCCCGGACGTCTGAGACCAGTTTGAGGCCCTCGTTGAGTCGGGTTTTTTGATCGGTCAGTGATCGGTCCGTCCGCCCGAACGTTTAAGACAGGTTTGAGGTGCTGGGTGTAGATGCTCTTACGTGGGCATCTTTCTTCCAAAGCATGAATCGAGATCAAAAGGCATTGAGCTCCCACTATGTTGTCATGGGGAGCCTATCAAGTTTTTCAAAATTCAAAGAAAATATTGTTACTGACATAGACACGAAACATACTAATTTCAACGCACGCCGATGGATGCAGCACAGATGTATAGCAAACGAGAGAAGACTTCAAATCCGTTGCTCTTGGGAGATAGCGAGTCTGCTTCATTTATTAGCCGCCCTAACGCACGACGACAGGAACCGCGCACGGTTCAACTTCAACGGGGAGCAGGTGAGGTCAAGCACGAGAAATGAACCCCGCGACGCGGTCCAACATGTCTGCGGCCGCCTCCGTCCCCGGCCGCATGAGATGGAACACGTGGTCCTGCCCCGGCGTGTCCACCAGCTCGGCCTCCCCGCGCCACCCGCTCGCGAGCAGCGCCGCGTGGTACGCCCGCCCCTTCACCGCCAGGAAGTCGTCGCCCGCCACGGCCACCATCGCCCTCTTGCCCGGCAGCGCCGCGAGCCGCGGCGCCGCCACGGCGCACGTCGGGCAGAACCTCGGGTCGTCGACCCCGGCGTCGGGGCGCGCGCACATGAACCGCCACTCGTTGCGGATCCTGACCTCCAGCGCCGGCGCCATGGCGTTGGTCGGGTCCCAGAAGTAGGGGTGCACCCGCAGCACGCCGACGATGGCCGCGCACGGGCGCGGGAGGCCCTCGGCGGCGGCGCGCAGGGCGACGTTGTGCGCGATGTTGGCGCCCGCGCTGTCGCCGGCGAGGAACACGCGGGACGCGTCCCCGTGCGCCGCGAGCCACGGCTCGGGGCCTCCCGGTGCGGAGCCGGCGACCGCCCACGCCAGGGCCGCCCACGAGTCGTCGTAGGCCGCGGGGAGCGGGTGCTCCGGCACGCGGCGGTACTCCACGGACACCGCGAGCGCGCCCGCGCGGGCGGCGAGCGCGTTGAGGTAGCGGTGGTACGTCGGGGAGGCCGCCGTCTCGACCATGAACCCGCCGCCGTGGAAGTACACGAGGACGGGCAGCTTCTTGCCTTCGCCCCCGGACGCCGCAGCCGCTGGCGGGAGGTAGAGGCGGACGGAGACGCCGGTGGCCGGGTCGATGACGACGTCCTTGGACGCCACGCCCGTGGAGGCGTCCAAGGACGCCGGCACGGTGTCGGTGCCGAGCAGGCGCTCGACGCGGCCGCTCTTGTACACGCGGATGAAGGGGAACAGCTCGGTCTCAACCACGTCGGCGGCGGCGCTGGAAGCCATTCCGGCGGTGGGCGCGCTCTGCGAGGTCGAGCTGGTGACCTGGAGCGCGGTGCTGGCGCAGGACAAGTGCAGCAGAGCAAGTAGGGGACGGGCCATTTTAAACCGAACAATTTCGATATTTTGTATTCGAGCTGGTAGCGCCGATCGCGTGGAACGGAACGGAACGGGGTGGCCGGCCCTCGCCTTGCCGTTGGGGTGGCGCGCCGGGCACACGGGTTTGTTGTTCCGGCCACCCCCGTTGCTGCACCCGCACTGCACGTCTGCGCTTTACAGGTTGTGTGGTGGTTCACGGTGGTATAGAGATACAGAGTGCTTGTCCGGCAGACCGGCACCATGCATGAACAGGATTGGGTTTTTTTTTTTTGGACGTCGATAACTCCCGACCGTTCGGTCTGGGAGAACCCCGGTCCGAACGGAAAGGTTCGGCAGGGAGGAGCGATGGAACGAACGATTGTGTCGTTCGGTGTGGTGGAAGGGCAGCCCGAACCCTTTCAGCCTCTTCCCTCAACACGTGTACGTAAAACCAAAAAAGGGCCTAAAAAGGCCCAGCTTTATAAACAAAAAATAGTTCTTAAAAAAATCAAAAAATGACGCTTCTTTTACAATAGAAACAAAAAAAATCCTGCTACGTGAGCATGTAAAAAACCAGTTAGTGGGTATGTCTTTGATCAAAAAGTTTAATGAAAAATTCTAATTCCAGGGTCGAAAAAAATATAATTTGCCGTGGTCCGAGAATAAAGTAGCGCAAGGTAAAAAAATCTCAAATTTGGCATGCTTAAAAATATTAAAATTTTCCATGATGTTTTAATTAAAATTGACATGCTTTGTATGGAATTTGAGAAGAAAAACTTATACAGGAAAATTGCTGTGGTGTTTTAATTACACGCAGCCAAAAAAATAAAAACATGGAGAAATTGCCATGAAACTAATTTAAAATTGACCATGCGAAATTTCCATGTATTTAAAAGTAAATATGCCATAGTAATGAAGTTAAAAAAATTCCATGGCAAAATAAAGTAAAATTCTGACATGGCAAAAATAGAGTAAAATTTGCCATGTATTTAAATTGTAAATTTGCCAAGTATTTTAAGGTAAAATTGCCATGGCAAAAAATATAGTAATTTTTTGACGTGGCAAAGTACAGTGAAAATTGCCATGTATGTTCCAGTAAAATTGCCATGTCAATAAAGTTAAAATTATGCCATGAAAAAATAAAGTAAAATTATGACATGGCAAAAATAGAGTAAAATTTCCCATGTATGTAGATAGTAAATTTGCCAAGTAATTAACCGTAAAATTGCCATGGCAATGAAGGTTAAAAATTGCCATGGCGAAATAAAGTAAAAGTTGACATCGCAAGTAGAAAGCTAATTTGCCATGCTCCATAATTTTTCTTTATTTTGGCATGGAAAATAAAAGGAGAATTTTGCCATGACCAAAAATTGTAAATTTGACATGGCAAAAAAGAGTAAAAAAATTGCATGGCAATGAAAGGATTTTTTTGCCATGTTTGTTAAAGTAAATTTGTCACGCAAAATGAAAGGGAATTTTTGCCATGTTGTGATAAAGAAAAGTTGACATCACAAAAAAAATTGCATGCCAAAATGAAGCTCGAAATTGCCATGGTAATAAACTAATTTTTTGGCATGCTAGAAAGTTAAAAAATTGCCATGTTCTTAAAATATGAAAACCTTATGAAATATAAAAATGTCATCGTGAAAATGCATATTAAATGACCCCGATAAAGGCGTGTCTGTTCGGCCTGCAGACACCCCTACCCGAACGAATCGCTTGGGAGGGCAGGGGCATTGACCAAACGATTTGTTCGGGAGGAGAACGAACCAGCACAAACGCCCCCACCCACCGGGCCCCTACAGGCCTTTTTTCTGTGAAAAAGAAAAAAAAGGGCCATGTTAAGTTATGACTAGTATTAAAGCCCAGTTTTTCTATAACTAATAAACTACTAGACTTCTGCACGGCAAAATTGCCATGGTCTTTTACCATTCTATGAAAGAAATTGCCATGTTCAAGTTTATGTTTTCATAAATGGCGTAAAAAAGGAAGAAGTCATAGCAAATCTGCATCTTTACAATAGGAAAAGTTGCCAACACTATGAAGTTCACAAAAAGGAAGAAGTTGCCGTGGCAAGTTTGCCAAGTTTTTGTACATCTTAAGTTGCCATGTTTTTGAACATCTTTTGTTGCCATGGCAAGTTTGCCATGTTTTTTGAACATCTTAGTGAAAGAAGTTTGCCAAATTTTTGTACAAACTTAATTACAAAAAAAAGTTTACATGTTTTTGCACATATTAACTTTGCCATGGCAAGTTTGCAAATGTTTTTGACATCTTAAATTGCCATATCAAAAACATATCATGGCAAAATTGTGTAATAAAGAATATTATGATGTCTGCAATACTTATGTGATGCTACCAAGCTACATGGCAAAATGGCCATGATGTTGATATGTTTCCGCCTTGAAATTGCCATGGACCCAAAAAAATGCAGAACATTTCCAACAAATTTTCATGGACTCTATAACAGCCTGCATACACTGGCCACTACATTTTCATGGCAATTCCACTACAGAAATTGCCATATCTGCAAAAAATTACACACTGTCCACTGCATTTTAATGGCAAAAAATTCAGTACAAGAATTGCCATAGCTGCAAACATACACTATTCACTGCAATTTCAGCCGAATGAAGCTGTCGTGGGGGGAGGAATGGAGCAGAAATCTCACCAGCTCTATGTTGACGGCGCTGCCCGTGATCCCCGAACCGGCTCAGCTCCCAGGTCTCCTGTTCACGACTGCAGGAACCTCGACGACGCCACCTACTCGACCTGCTGGCGACGACCGGAGCACAAGCAGGAGCGGCTCCCACCGGAGCAGAGGCAGCAGGCGCTAACCCAATGAACCAGCGCCGGGATCCTGGAGTAGATGGCGCCTTTGCTGCTAGTCCCCCACCGCACCAAGGTGCGTCCCCCATTTCCATGCGCGGCTACTGCCCTGCGTCTCATCTCCAACCGCCGCCGGTACGAGCTCCCCTCGCCACCATCTCCCCAACTCGCGCTGAAGCTTCCTACACTTCTCTCCATAGCCGCCGACACAGGCAATGTGATTCCATCTCGCTGCTGCTGCCCTCCGTGTAGCTCACCGTTGGCCAGGGGCGGCCGCCGCTCCCGCCGTAGGACCTCTAGTCGCGAGGCGCTGTCCGCTTCGCCCGTACACGACGCGCGCTCCGGGATCTCCGTGAGCCGCGGCTGTCACCGGGAATCGCCGGCGATTTGGTGGTGGGTGGAATCAGAATGAGGGGGCGACGGGAATCAACGGACTGAGTGGAGCCTGGAGAAGGATAAGGCGTTCGGGATGGGTTGTATATTTCTGAACGGGTTCGTTTGCTGACGTGTATCACTGACACGCTTTAAGATCTGTGCGCCTGATCCGACGACAATTAGAGCGTTCGGGCCCAAAACGTAGAATACGGACGTTCGGGAGTTATCGATCCCCTTTTTTTAAGGGAACAAGATTGGGTTGATAACAACGAGGATGGCAAACAAGTCAAGCAAGGTGGTTCGAGCTAGCATGACGTGGACGGCTGGAAGCACACGTGTCCGTTGTATGCGTGGCTTCCGTGACGCTATTTTCTGCTAATAATTCATGGTGCATTGAGCATACTGCACCAAGAAACAAGATTGGGTTGGTAACGAAACAAACCAATCTATGATCGGACGAGCAGGAGGAGAGTGGTATTTTCGGCACATCAAAGTTTAGTCCTAGATTTAACGTCGGTGTTCATATTTTGATGGATTTATTTTAGGCCGTCCGGCGATGTGCGTTTCGTAAGGATCTTTGGTTAAACTCATATCTTCTAAGTTTCAATTTCCAAGGCTGTCAAGATGGTGAGCTATTTATTTATTTATTTATTTTCGAACTGAAAATAGTGAGTTGTGGGTTTGATGTGGACATTATGGATTGTGGCGGGTTCTGTTTGATGTGGATGTCTATCAAGATGGACGATGCTCCTTCCTACGAATTTTTTAGGGTATTTGATTGGTGGCAGCGTGTTGATGTTCAATCAAGCATGCATGCAATCAATTTTTGCACCCATCGCATGACACCCGCGAAGCTCTCGTGGCCTTGCACCATCTTCATGCATCATCTCCTATTTAAAGCGATGACCACCTTCTAAGCATCCAAGCCAAGCATATCTCACTGGAAGCAACATCTTCTTGAATGGACATGTAGTGTGCATTCATGGATGGACAGAGTGTCATCCATGCAATGGGACAATTGAGGGTTTCTTCCATCATGGCAAACTTGTCAACAATTGCTCTAATCCTTCTTGCCATCATGGTTGCAGCCGCATCGATGAGAGCCACCACCCGAGACGTCCATTGACGCCATGGATTCCTCCGTCCAGGAAGGTCCTTGATGTCTCCCACCATCCAAAAGGTATCAAACGAAAGATGTTGTGTTCAGGAAGAAAGTCGTCACTCTCACCTCACTCGCTGAGGTTGATGGGGACGACAAGAAAACTGCTGCAATTACCATTGCCTATAGGATGGCCGCTGATGCAGTCATTGCCACCGCGGCCGCTGCAAGATTGTCGTGCTGGAAGAGACCTTTCAAATAGGCAGCTCGTCCCATAGCATGAGTGTCACTCCTTCCCTGAATGCACAACACCATGACGACAAGAAGGATTAGTGTGACTGCGATGAATATCTTCTCTATGGAAAACACATAACGGTGATGAATGAATTCAAACATCCGAGGGAAGCCTCTTGCTTCATCCATCACCATAAGCTTTGTGGTTTCCTCTGCATTGGGCGCTCTCAAGTACTGTTCTCCAAATAAATAAATCAAAGTCTTAGGCATTTTCCTTCGGTCCTGATGGCGTTGTGTTCTACAGTCTAAATCATAGGCCTGGAAAAGATACAAAGCATGAATTGATTTTTGTCTTCTTACATTGAGAAAACAATTTTATGTAAGATCCTTAAAATTTTAAAGATGATGAGGAATATGATAAGCAATCTCTCAGTGTCATTATTATCTGTATGTTATAGTGACTTTTTTAAAGGAAGGTATCTACTCCACTAGAGAAGTTGTGAAACATGTAAAGTAAAGCAGCGGCATTTGTATATAGTTTGTTGAGCCAAACCAATCGCGTTTACTTGGTAGAGATTGTCCACGCGTGAAAGCGTGGGCTCTTTAACCATGTCTAAGCTTATGATGGATCAACACAAAAGGACCCCCAAGCAAATAAACAACTGGCAAATAAAACCTACAAAGGAAACAATGCAGCAAATCATATCTACTTCTAGTCCCTGCAAAATACTTATGATACTACATCACTTAATTGTAAAAATAAGGCTAAGTGCTTTAGTGATTCATTCAAAAACCCAAAGGGCAAGGGCCAAGAACTAAGACAATTTTCAATAAACAGAAAAGAAGATTTAATCTTTTATATATGGAAACCAAATCAAAAACCTTATGTTACCGGTTTATGATAAAAACAGGTTACATGACTTCTGCGTGTATGCAACAAATATGACTTCTTAAATCAACTGGCTACATGTCATATAAATATGACTTTCTAAATCAACTTGCTACGTATCATATGTTCATATGCTTTTTCAATCCCCAGGAAGCTAGTGACATGGAAAAGATAACAGGTGGTTTACATCCATCAACAAGGAAGACGATAAATATAGCACAGATGAATCCACGGGCCGGCCAGAGTCTGAGAATATCTCTACCTCACAAAGAATGGGGAAACACAATAATAAACTTGAATCATGTGTTCCTTTTTTCCCCTGCTCTGAAAAGGATATAACGAGCAATAGTCCTTCCAAAAAGGACAAACTTGAGCTACCGAATAATCTTAAGGATAACTAGCAAAAGAGCCTGTGTGTTGCAACGGGAGAAAAAAATAGCACACACTCTTAACCCAACAACCATCACTCAAGACCACAATAGGTCCATCTCCTTTATTTTAGCGAGGCATCATATTTTTGTTGCCTCTTATCCTCCTTCTCACCCTCGTCGGCGGTGGCCTCAGTGTTCACACAAACCAAAACGTGTTTAAATGTGGTTAATCCTAAGACATCTCTCTCTCTCCCTCTCTTGCTTTCTCTCACTCTCGCGATGAGAAATCTGTTGTTTATTTGCAATCCGGATCGATGTGTAGTTATCGATGTTTTCTTCCTATATGTTTTAGTGGGTGTTTATTTGCAATCCAGATCGCCGTCGGTACGAAAGAAAAACGGATCATACGCTATAGACTATAAGTTTGCTTCTAAAATAATATTTAAAAAATATTTAACAAGTAAAAATAACATGATATTCAGATTGTACACATTTTTCTAATCAAATTTCATATATAACATGTTAAAATTGAAGTTACAGTTTAAAAGATACGGATAATTTGAAAAAGAATTTATTTGATTTAAATATCTTCCAAAATAATATTTAAAACTATTTAACAAGTCAAAAGAACATCAAATACATGAAGAATTGTTAAAAGGGCTGTTAAAAAGATGCATGATTTTCTAATCATAAAAAGATTTTTTTTCTAGAAAAGAACATTTTTGTATGGTCTCCTGTGGACGCAGGTACTTGCGCCCCTATTTCATCACTATTTCTTGCCATACATGTCATAGGTATCGGTCCCTGTTTCATCACTATTTATATCTTATCAAACTTGTCTTTTTTTTGTCAGGCATGCCTCATTTTACTTTTTTCATGCATGTCCTCTTTTTTTCTTCTTATATATAGGAGAATAGTGCAACATCTCATTTTTATCTGATCTCCTGTGCATTTTCCCCTTTATTTAGCGGACATCCCATCTTTATTTGGTCTTTCTTTTATTTCTTGTTATGCATGTCCTTATTTATTGGGTGTCTCTAGCAAATTTATTTTCAATTTCATGTCCAATCTTGATTTTGCTGAGGTGTTCATCCCCAATCAAAATCAGTACCGGTATGAAAAAAAATGGATAGTGCATTGTTGATTAACATTGCAGCCTAGATAATATTTTTTTAAAGTGTTAATAGGTAAAATAACATCATATTCAGATTCTACACATTTTTCTAATCAAATTCCGTATATAACATGTTAAATTTGGAGTTACGGTTTAGAAGATATGAGTATTTAAAAATAATAATTAATATATACTGCAGGTTTAATGTCAGAAACATTATGGGATTTTCTATAAAATAGCAAAATGGACCAAGAATACCTATTTCTTTTATTAGTAAATAAGGTATAGAATAAGTAAAGGAAAACAAATGCTACTGTGAGAACCTTTAACTCGTACGCACTTCTATACTGTCTTCACAAGAATAAAAGCTTTAACATGTTGCAATGCCGTGAAGACAGTTAAATCTTCTACTCCCTCCTATCCATATTAATTGACGCTGGTTTATGGACCATTGATAGAACAAAAGCGCCTTATCACCTGCTGTTGAACTTGCACTCTCCACTCTTTCCACTTGACAACCAAGTTACAAGCAGGATCCATGCTTTATGATACATGTTTCAACCAGGACTAAATGTTTTTCTCCTATTTCTAAATGTTGAAAAGAAAAAGTGCTCTGAAATTCGAACCAGCAAATCAGACTGAAGTACTTTCAAGCAAAGATTACTCAGTACCATTTTCTGCAAAACTATCCCTAGAGATGTACAAGAACAAGACTAGAGTTCCAATGGTTGAATATATACATAGATGACGGCTGAGCAATACCTTTTTCAACCAGCACTCTTGATGCTTACGTTCATATTTATCAGGTGAGTGGCAATCATACTCAGATGGACAATAAACCCATATATTGCATTTTGGTGCTCCAGGTTGGCCCTATATACATGAGAATAGATAAAAACTGTGCAAGGAAATGAAATTACAGCAGCAGTTGACAATATGAAGCAACATCAAAAGACGTCTAACTTTTCTGAATTGTTGACAGCTCATGGCACCATCATGTTATCATTTTCTCAACAAGGATTAATTCACATGGTGTAATCTAAATATGACTTGGTCAACTTCCCCCGCATGCAAATGTTCAACGATTGCATTGCCGACCTTGGCCTGCGGGAGTTGGACCGGGTGGGGGCGCGGTTTACCTGGACTAATTGCCAAGCCGATCCTACGCGTTCGGTTCTGGACCGCGTCCTGGTCTCCCCGGAATGGGAACTCCAGTGCCCCCTGGTCTCTCTTCGGGCCATCACCCAGATTGGCTCCGACCACGTCCCGCGTCTCCTCTCTTCGGAGAACGAGCGCCCCCCCACCCCCTCGGTTCCGCTTTGAGACATTCTGGCTTAACCAGAATGGCTTCGCCGACGCGGTCCGTGCTCGTTGGGTGGAAGCTCACCTTGCCCCCCACCGTGCGATATTGGCGGTTGACGACTGGCACTTCTGTGCCAAGCGGGCCAGGCAGTTCATGAAAGGTTGGGGTGCCAATCTTGGGCGTGATCTGCGGGACCGGAAGAAGTCCATCCTGGTTGCCATTCAGGCCCTAGACCTTCGGGCCGACTCGGCTGGCCTTGCTCCGGACGAGTGGCTCCAGCGCTATGACCTTGAGGACCAGCTCATGGTCATATATACGGATGAGGAGTCGTATTGGAGTCTCCGCGGGACCCAGAAATGGGTCCTCAAGGAGGATGCCAATACGGCCTACTTCCAGGCCATTGCCAATGGGAGGAGACGTCGGAACACCACCCCCCTCCTCTGAGAGGGCGACGTTCTCCTCTCACGGCCGCCTGAGATCCGCGCCCACGTCGACGACTTCTACCGCGACTTATTCTCGTCCACCCCTCGGGGTGGCCTTTCCCTAGCTCCGGATTTCTGGCCTGAACCCCAGCGTGTTTCTGCTGCCGAGAACACGGGCTTGACGGCCCCCTTCTCGGAAGCCGAGGTATGGTCGGCCATCAGTGGCATGAACCCATCCTCCACCCCGGGCCCCGATGGCCTTCCGGTCAAGTTTTTCCAGACCTTCTGGAATGTAGTCAAACCTGAGATCATGGCCCTCTTCGAGGAGTTCTATGTTGGGTCCATTGATCTCCGGTGCCTTAACTTCGGGATCATATCCCTTATCCCCAAGGTTCCTGGGGCGACTGATATCCGTCAGTTTCGGCCCATCACGGTGATTAATGTGATCTTCCGCATCATGGCCAAGGGGTACGCTAATAGGGTGACCCAGTTGGCCGACCGCATCACCCACCCGGACCAGTCTGCCTTCATCCAGGGCCGCTTCATCCTGGATGGCGTCTTGGTCCTCCACGAGGTGCTGCATGAGGTCCGCTCTAGAGGTCTCCAGGCTGTCTTCCTGAAGATTGACTTCCACAAATCCTATGATACGGTGAGCTGGCCCTTCCTTCGGGAAGTCCTTTTGCGGAAGGGATTCGATGACCGCTGGGTAACCAGGGTCATGCAGATGGTGTCCTTTGGTCAGACCGCGGTTAATATCAACGGCGAGATCGGTCCCTACTTTCCCACCTTCGGTGGAGTACGCTAGGGTGACCCCTTCTCCCCGTTACTATTTAACATGGTGGTTGACGCTTTGGCTTCTATTCTAGATAAAGCCAAAGCGGCCGGACACATTCGAGGGATCGTTCCCCACTTGGTGGGCGGTAACGGCCTACGTTATGCCGATGACACCATCACTATGATGGAGGGCTCCCGTAGTGACATCGTGAATGTCAAGTTCCTCCTCCTCTGCTTTCAGGAGCTATCGAGGCTCAAGATTAACTTTGCTAAGAGCGAAGTGATGGTTTTGGGATATTCTCCGGATGAATCCCAAGGGATTGCCAACCGCCTTAACTGTCGGCTTGGCTCCTTCCCCACCTCCTACTTGGGGATCCCCATTAGCGACTCCCGCCTCACGGTCGCTGACTTGCGCCCCGCTATGGGCAAACTCAGCCTCCGTATTGAGCCGTGGCAGGGCCGGTGGCTCTCCAAGGCGGCGCACACCATCCTGATCAACTCCTCCCTGACCAGTCTCCTGCTTTTCATCATGAGCTTCTATAGTATGCCTGAGACTCTACACCATGAGGTTGGTACGATCCAAGCCCGCTTCTTTTGGGCAGGTGAGGGTGATAAGCAGAAATACCACATGGTTTGGTGGTCTGAGATCTGCAAGCCCAAGGATCAGGGTGGCCTGGGCATCGTGTCATCCAAGCGGATGAACGTTGCCCTCTTGACCCGCTGGCTTTGGCGCATTGTCAATGGCGAGGGCGGCTTGTGGCTGCAAATTATCCGGAATAAATACCTCGGCGGCCGGCCCCTTGCGTTCTGTCAACGGTCCGACGGCTCACAATTCTGGCAATCTCTCATTCAGCTTTTGCCTATCCTGCGCATTGGCACCTCCATCTCGGTGGGCTCGAGCGAGGCCACCCTCTTCTGGTTTGACCGGTGGGATGGCGAGGTCCCTTTCGCGGCCCGCTTCCCGGATTTATTCTCCATTACCGTTGACCCTCGGGTCTCGGTCGAGACGACCCTTCTTGACTTAGGGCGTCTTGCCTTCCGCCGCCCTTTTGGGGCTGCGAAACTAGCAGCCTGGCATGATCTCCTTGACGCTGTGGCCCTCCATGAACCGGCCCTCTCACCTGCGCCTGATCGGGTCTCCTGGCGCCTTGAGGCCTCGGGCCGCTTCTCCACTCGATCCCTATATCGCACCATTGTGGCCACCCCCGCCCCGCCCCCTTCGAGGTGATCTGGTCTATCCATATACCCCTGAAGATTCGCATCTTCCTGTGGCAATGGATCCGGGGCCGCCTCCCGTCTGGTGTGGAGGTGCGTAAGCGCAATGGGCCAGGCAATGGGTTGTGTCCCCTGTGCGGTCCCCCCGAGGACTCGAACCACATTTTCTTCTCCTGTGTCTCGGCCCAATTCCTGTGGAACTGTGCGCGCGAGACGTTCGGTGGAAATTGGTGCCACACCAACTTCCCGGACCTCTTCGCCGAAATGTAGGCCTCACCTCCTACTCATCGCCACATTAGGTGGCTGGTTATCGGGGCCCTGGCTTGGACGCTCTGGACGATTAGGAACAAGCTTGTTATTCAGCGGATTTCCCTCCGACAGGCTACTGACGCGTTGTTCAAACTGTGTGGTTTCTTGCAGCTCTGGCGGCCGCTTAGCCGCCCCCAGGACCGGGACGCCATCTCCGTCATCATCTCCAACCTTCGTGCGATGGCTCTCCGGCTTGCTCCTCCGCGCCCGCCGCCCCCTCCCGAGCCTGATTAGTCGCTTCGGCTCACCGGTGCCTCCGGCTTTTTTCTTTCTTTTCTTTGGGCTTGTTGAGCTGAGCCCTCAACAGAACCTTGTGCTTGTGTTGTTTGTGTGTGTGTGGCTGACTCATGTTTGGTACTCGTTGCTTGTGGCGGTTTGCTTTATTTATAAAGCGGGGCGAAAGCCTTTTTCGTAAGAAGTCCCTACATGAAAAGGAAGCTGCATTGCTCCGAGTTCAAATGTTGTGTCAAAATCTGCTGCTTATGTGCGAAATTAGTAAAGGTAATAGAACAGACATCCATGGAGAAGCAAATGCTACAAAGGAAAAAGGGAAAAAAATGAAGAAGACAAATTGTGTTATTTATTCAACCCGAAAATTGTGCCAGATAATTCAAATGACAGATTAGGCCAGATGCACGAGCACACCATCCACAAAAAGAATGCAAAGCAATGACTCCATATCGCAGAGGGGTACAAATTGCCAATGTTAATACTCCAACTTTCCAAGTGCACCTGATGACAATTCCAACTGAGCATCAGTATTCCAAGGTGTCAGCAGAGCAAGGCGATACTACCTTGCGGTTCGGTGGTGTTGCTGTTTGCTCCCAAATCATGCAGCTTGCTGTTTGCGGTATCTCAGAGGAGACTTTCTGCTTCACCTCCAGCGGCAGCTCCTTCCGCGTCTTCCCCTCTCTGGCAAGCACGTTCTGTAGCCTCCCCACCTGATAACACCCAAAGCTAAATCCCAAACGGAGAAGTTCAGATAACTACTGATTCAGAACTGATGGTTTCCAGAAGCTCGACTGCCGAATACGAATTGACCAAGCAGTGCCCAGTTGCTCAAACCATGGCACAACACTGCAACACGGTTATGCCGAAAAATGCTCTCAATGCTTGCGAGCGCACTCGGCCACGGGAGCGGGGGATTTGAGGTTTGGGGAGCAACGAGCGGCGGTTAAGTGGTGGTAACCTCACTCGGCATGCCAGTGACACGAACGAGCCACAAGTCTCAAAACTTTTCTTGAGAAAGCTATCAGTGCTGTATTTCCCGGAGCTCTTTATGCCTTTCAGACATTAGACATCAACTGATGCGCAGTTAAGACTGGCATTCTTGTGGTGAACTTGAGTCAAGCAGGATCAGTCATCATCAGTCCATATAACTCCAGGTACACGTATGGCATTCAAATGCAGTCCACGAACACGATATTTGAATGCAACTGAACGCCTCCTACTCTTGCATAGCCGGCTGTGGCATATAAACTCTTCAAGCACATAGAGCGCATCAACAACCAACTCAGAAAATTATTGAATATATAGAGGAAATGCAAAATTGATCCAATCAAGTGCAGCACAATGTGGCGCGCTGTGAGTAGCAGGTAACGAAATGTGGTTTCCGGTTGGATACAATCCGGCGGCCCCTCTCCGGCATTTCCACAAACACATGGCGTGCACGGTCATGGTTCAGAAGCATCTAACACAAGCCAAGAACCGAGATCTCAAAGAGTAAACAGGGACGAAGACACCGATGAGCAAGGCGCGCCGCGACGGTCTGGACGGGGACGATGGAGCTAGTGGTCTTCGGTGGCGGTGGCGGCGGGGGTGGGGGTGGGAGGGTGGGCGGCGAAGATGCGGCGGAGGTGGGAGGCGAACGCGCCCGAGGGGTCGGCGCCGGCCTCGCGGTCGAGCTCGTCCTGGAGCTCGCGCATGCGGTGGGAGATGTGCTCCTGCTCGAGGCTGAGCTCGGCGGCGTCGTTGGCGAGGTCGCGGACGCGGTGCTTCTGGCTCAGGGACCGCAGGCTCATCATGAGGATGCCCGACATCAGCAGCAGCTGCACGAACCCGTCCTTCCGCTTCGCCACGCTCGCCAGCAGCCCCAGCGCCCGGCGGCCCCCCTGCGCCGCTCCCCCCGCGCCGCCGCCGGTGGTGGTTGTGCCCGCCATCCTCGCGCGTGCTCCTTTCGTGTGGGCTTTCGGTGGATGGATCGGCGCGCGACGGCGGAGAGGGCAAGAAATGGTTACGTTTTGTATAGTAGCAGTCCAGTGGGCCGTGGATGGTGGGCCGTACCTTCTGGGCCTTCTGCCTCTTCGTCGACGCGAAGCAGGCAGGCCCAGATCGATTCCGTCCGTTTGGATGCTCCCCTTCCCTAGGGCACCCGTATTTCTCCGAAATCACTAATTAAGAAGTACTCCTTTTTCAAAGATCACTCCCATCTTTTCAGGTAGTGACAAATGACACACTGCATGCACGTCACTTGTTGTACCTTAGGACTTTCCCTTCTTTAGTACATTCATTTATTCAAAAGATTTTTTTTTCTTAAATTATGCGTCCAAATCTCGAACCATTTTCACCATTGGATTCCTCGCGTCGAGATTTTTAAAACTAGATCGCATGTTGATAGATTTTGATGAGCTTCTATTTTTCACAAAAAAGGCAGACAAAAACTCGGACGAAAAAACCGAACCGAAAGCACGTTTTTTTCCTTTTCGAAAGAGGTTGTTGGGTAACGTAGTAATTTCAAAAAAAATCCTACGCACACGCAAGATCATGGTGATGCATAGCAACGAGAGAGGAGAGTGTTGTCTACGTACCCTCGTAGACTGAAAGCGGAAGCGTTAGCATAACACGGTTGATGTAGTCGTACGTCTTCACGGCCCGACCGATTAAGCACCGAAACTACGACACCTCCGAGTTCTAGCACACGTTCAGCTCGATGACGATCCCCGGACTTCGATCCAGCAGAATGTTGGGGAACAGTTCCGTCAGCATGACGGCGTGGTGAAGATCTTGATGTTCTACCGTCGCAGGGCTTCGCCTAAGCACCGCTACAATATTATCGAGGATTATGGTGGAGGGGGGCACCGCACACGGCTAAGAGATCAATGATCAATTGTTGTGTCTCTGGGGTGCCCTGTCCCCGTATATAAAGGAGCAAGGGGGAGGAGGTGCGGCCAGGCAAGGGGCGCGCCAGGAGGAGTCCTACTCCCACTGGGAGTAGGACCCCGCCCCCTTTTTCCACGTTGGACCAGGACTTGGGGGGAAGGAGAGAAAGAGGCGAAAGGAAAGGGGGGGGGGGGCCTCCTTGTCCAATTCGGACTTGGGGGGAAGGGGCGCGCGGCTGCCCCTTGGCCTCCTCTCTACTTCCTCCACTAGGCCCATTAAGGCCCATTAGGTTACCGGGGGGTTCCGGTAACCTCCCGGTACTCCGGTAAAATACCGATTTCACCCGGAACACTTTTGATGTCCAAACATAGGCTTCCAATATATCAATCTTCATGTCTCGACCATTTCGAGACTCCTCGTCATGTCCGTGATCACATTCGTGACTCCGAACAACCTTCGGTACATCAAAACATATAAACTCATAATGAAATTGTCATCGTAACGTTAAGCGTGCGGACCCTACGGGTTCGAGAACAATGTACACATGACCGAGACACGTCTTCGGTCAATAACCAATAGCGGAACCTGGATGCTCATATTGACTCCTACATATTCTACGAAGATCTTTATCGGTCAGACCGCATAACAACATACGTTGTTCCCTTTGTCATTGGTATGTTACTTGCCCGAGATTCGATCGTCGGTATCTCAATATCTAGTTCAATCTCGTTACCGGCAAGTCTCTTTACTCGTTCCGTAATACATCATCCTGCAACTAACTCATTAGTTGCAATGCTTGCAAGGCTTAAGTGATGTGCATTACCGAGAGGGCCTAGAGATACCTCTCCGACAATTGGAGTGACAAATCTCAATCTCGAAATACGCTAACCCAACAAGTACCTTCGGAGACACCTGTACAGCACCTTTATAATCACCCAGTTACGTTGTGACGTTTGGTAGCACACAAATTGTTCCTCCGGTAAACGGGAGTTGCATAATCTCATAGTCATAGGAACATGTATAAGTCATGAAGAAAGCAATAGCAACAAACTAAACGATCAAGTGCTATGCTAACGGAATGGGTCAAGTCAATCACATCATTCTCCTAATGATGTGATCCCGTTAATCAAATGACAACTCATGTCTATGGTTAGGAAACATAACCATCTTTGATTAACGAGCTAGTCAAGTAGATGCATGCTAGTGACACTCTGTTTGTATATGTATTCACACATCTATTATGTTTCCGGTTAATACAATTCTAGCATGAATAATAAAAATTTATCATGATACAAGGAAATAAATAATAAGTTTATTATTGCCTCTAGGGCATATTTCCTTCAGAGGCATGGTCGTGCCTCTCACAAAAGCACAACCGCATCTCTCGTCGAAGCAAAACCATGCCTCTCACGAAAGAAAAAAAAGAAAACATATTTTTTTTGGTTCCAAGAACCGTACCTCTCCTGAAAGAAAAAAAATAGAAAACACGTTTTTTTATGAGAGGCACGCTCGCGAAAGCACAACCGTGCCGCTCGCGGAAGCAAAACCGTATCTCTAGCAGAAGAAAAAACCCAGATAACATGTCTTTTTCTGTTTTCGAGAGGCACGACCGTGCCTCTCGCAAAAGCAAAACTAAGCATCTTGCGGAAGCAAAATCGTGCCTCCGGCAGAAGAAAAAACAAAAAACATTTTTTTCATTTCCGAGAGGCATGGTCCTGCCTCTCGCGAAAGCAAAATCATGCCGCTCACGGAAAAAGAAGAACGTGTTTTCGCGCAATTTTATTTTTCAAAAAAAAAATTGGTCCAAAAGCTTAGGAAGACCGGTGAAAAATAAAAATTCTAAAAAACCCCAAAAAAGTCGTTTTAGAATATGAAAACGCGTGCTTTTTTTTAAAAATAAATAAATTCGGAAGGAGTGCCCAGAGCGCAACACGTGGCACTAATTAAGGAGATATGTTAAACAAGAAAGAAAATCCGAAATGTTGAACATGTACCACCCCCAAGTGATCGTTGGGAAGCTCCCAAAGGAGCGCTCGCAACTAGTTGCCCCCTTTCTCCGAAATCACTGACTAAGGAGAAATGTTGAACATGTATTTGAAAAATGTTGAACAAGGATTTTTAAAAAATGTTGGACAAGTATTTAAATTTTTTTGAAGAAGTATACAAAAATGTTGAATAAGTGGTTGAAAAATGTTGATCATGTATATAAGAATGTAGAATGAAAAACAAAAAAATAAAAAAAATGAATACCAAATAAAAAATGGAGAAGAAAAAAGAAACCAAAACAAAAAATGGAGAAGAAAAAAGAAAATAAAAAATGAAGGAACAAAGTGAAAAATTGAGAAAAAAGAAACAAAAGAAAATGAAAAAAGCGTTGAAAAAACAAGAAAGAAAAAATCAAAAAAAAGAGAGAGGAAAATATATAAAACCCGACGTTGTCCCTTCTAATAGGTCCTTACATTCTGTACGTGAACTCTAAGCCTAGCGCAGTTGTTTTCGGTGTGGGGATACGATCGGCTATTTCCTAAGCCTACAAGCTGGTAATTCTCTCCTCCGACTGCACCACACCAAAACAAGCCGAATTGCATGTACTTACACGCGGTTTTTCAATTTATTTTATTTTGAAAGCTCCTTTTCAACCACTTTGTACCCACGTAGTATTTATCATTTGGGATTCTGAATTTCACAGATGGCAAATTAAACCATGTTTATCTTACTTCAGAGTGTTTGAAGAAAGAACAACAGTTTTTTTTAGGGTAAAAAATCAACAGTTGATGTTGGAGTGTGTGGACCTCAGATCCAAGTCTCCCAAGATGAGATCGTCCTCGGTAACAATATCCAAGGGAGTTGTCCATGGTATGATCTGCGAAACATTTTCTTACTAGTACTGACTATTTTATTTTGTTTCTTCTTGTTTGTTGGCTACAGTGCTAGAGCAATTGTGAAATCATGGAGAGATATGATGCTTCTTCGGTCTTTTGTTTTGTCTCTAAGCGTTGTAATACTATCTTTGTCCTCTAGGATTTCTCTTCACGCTCTTCCTTGATGATCTTGATTGTGAGGAGTCTGAACCAACTTCTGAGATGGCACCACTAACCGAAAACTCTGAAGAGAAGCAACCATAGAGAGGAATTGCGCATCATTTGCTCTGAAACAGGGAGGATGAAGACACTAAGGTAGGTTGAATCTAGAGAGCATCTGATGCTAAAGACGAACAGAATGAGTTGTGGAAGTGTTGAGTTGGAGTGCCACCATGCATTTCTTTATATGTGCCAATTTCAAGAGTTTTATTTCCTACGTGAGTAAGAGTATATTTACTTTTGCATTTTTGCAAATTTATTGGTCCAGCGTGTGCATATAATAGTATATTTGTTTTTGATAAAAGTTCCGTGAAAAGGTGGATAAGGCTGATGGGGTGGTAGTCTCCGGCTTGCTCCGCGGCTCGCTGAGATCGTCTCCACCAACCAAAGTGCACTCATCGCCGGACAATGCATCCATGAAAACTTCTTCCTTGTGCAGCAGGTGGCGAGACACTTGCAATCGCTCCAGGTGCCCCATGTGCTCCTAAAGTTTGACATAGCCTGTGCATTTGACTCCATCTCCTCGGTGTTCCTCCTCGAGGTCCTTCACCACCCCGGGTTTGGCTGGCGCTGGTATGAGTGAATTTCTATCCTTCTATCCATCCCCAATACTCGTGTTCTCATCACGGTGTGCCTGGACCGCCAATTTGGCATCGAAAAGGGATCCCGCAAGGTGAACCATTGTCACCCATGTTGTCCGTCATCGTCATGGACAAGATCAACTCACCGATCTAGCCTGTGGTCTCCATGGCATCCTTCAACACTTGAGCTGGAGGAAATATGCCCTAGAGGCAATAATACAGTTGTTATTTTATATTTCCTTATATCATGATAAATATTTATTATTCATGCTAGAATTGTATTTAACCGGAAACTTGATACATGTGAGGATACATAGACAAAACAATGTGTCCCTAGTAAGCCTCTATTAGACTAGCTCGTTAATCAAAGATGGCTAAGTTTCCTAACCATAGACATGTGTTGTCATTTGATGAATGGGATCACATAATTAGGAGAATGATGTGACGGACAAGACCCATCTATTAGCTTAGCATAATGATCGTTAAGTTTTATTGCCATTGCTTTCTTCATGACTTATACATATTCCTCTGACTATGAGATTCTGCAACTCCAGAATACCGGAGGAACACCTTGTGTGCTATCAAACGTCGGAACGTAACTAGGTGATTATAAAGATGCTCTACAGGTGTCTCCGAAGGTGTTTGTTGGGTTGGCATAGATCAAGATTAGGATTTGTCACTCTGAGTATCAGAGAGGTATCTCTAGGCCCTCTCGGTAATGCACATCACTATAAGCCTTGCAAGAAATGTGATTAATGAGTTAGTTGCGGGATGATGCATTACGGAACGAGTAAAGAGACTTGCCGGTAACGAGATTGAACTAGGTATGATGATATCGACGATCGAATCTCGGGCAAGTAACATACCGATGACAAAGGGAATAACGTATGTTGTTATTGCGGTTTGTCTGATACAAGATCTTCGTAGAATATGTAGGAACCAATACGAGCATCCATGTTCCGCTATTGGTTATTGACCAGAGATTTCTACATAGTTCTCGAACCCGTAGGGTCCGCACGCTTAACGTTCGATGATGATTTATATTATGAGTTATGTGTTTTGATGACCGAAGTTTGTTTGGAGTCTCGGATGAGATCATGGGCATGACGAGGAGTCTCGAAATGGTCGAGAGGTGAAGATTGATATATTGGAAGGTAGTATTCGGACACCGAAAGGGTTCCGGAGTGTATCAGGTACATACCGGAGTACCGGAGGGGTTACCGGACCCC
>NC_041392.1:135437866-135454122 GCF_002162155.2 Triticum dicoccoides | reverse complement strand
TAGTAGGACTCCCCCCATGGCGCGCCCCTCTTGGCCGGCCACCCCCTCCTCCCCTCCTTTATATACGGGGGCGGGGGGCACCCCAAAGGCATATCAATTGTTCTCTTAGCCGTGTGCGGTGCCCCCCTCCACAGTCTACTCCTCCGGTCATAGCGTCGTAGTGCTTAGGCAAAACTCTGCGCGGATCACATCACCATCACCGTCATCACGCCGTCGTGCTGACGAAACTCTCCCTCGACCCTCTGCTGGATCAAGAGTTCGAGGGACGTCATCGAGTTGAACGTGTGCTGAACTTGGAGGTGTCATACGTTTGGTACTTGATCGGTTGGATCGGGAAGTCGTTCGAATACATCAACCGCGTTAACCTAACGCTTCCGCTTTCGGTCTATGAGGATACGTGGAGACACTCTCCCCCTCTCGTTGCTATGCATCTCCTAAATAGATCTTGTGTGATCGTAAGAATTTTTTTTTTAAAATTGCATGCTACGTTCCCCAACATGACCGAGCTACAAATGGCCTCCAGTGTGTCGTTGTATGCGCACACCATTGTCATATTTTGTTGTCTCGACTTGCAGGACTTGGGCGCGATTTGCAATCTCGCTCGCATCTTTGGGGTTGCTTCTAGATGAGGACGAACTTCATTAAGTGCTTGGCCACTCCCATCCACATCAGCGACAACGACGTCCAGGCCATTCATGATGACCATGCATGCTCTCCATCAGGACGTTGCCATCCTCCGCGCCCTAGCTGCTATTCAATCGCCTCGAGAGCAAGCTACCCATGTGGAAGATTGGTCGCCTCCCTGAGGATGCCGCCTCCTTGTGTGTCACACCCCGAGGGTCGTGCCCGTGCATTCCTTCCTCGCCATATCGATGAACGCAACCACTATATGAAGGTTGACCACATCCGTCGAGGTTTCCTATGGTGTGGTAGCAAGTACGCGCACGATGCCCATTGCTTCGTCAACTGGCATCTAGAATGCCGCCTGAAGTCATTGGGCGGCTTTGGCATCCCCAACCTTCACAGGATGGACATTGCTTTCCATTCACAATGGCCATGGCTTTAGAAGACCGATCCATCTTGTCCATGTTTCCACCCCTCATCCAATCACAGCCTAGATGTTTGGCTATTTTCGCACTTCCACCTCTTGAATGAAGGGTAGCTGGTCATTCTTGTGTCTTATGGGAGGACCACTCGGTAGATGGCCAGCCCATAATGGAGCTGGCGCCAGCAGTGCACACCCTTGTCCCACTACGGCGACGCTCCATTGCCGAATGCCTTGACTTGCGATCCTAGATTTAGGACATCCATGGCACCCTCGGGCCTACGAGTACCATCTAGTACGTCGACCTATGGCTACGCCTATGACACATGGCTTTCTCGGACGGACCATACTCCCTATTGTGGAAGTTGACTGCCAACTGCACCTACTCTACCCTCTCTTGCTACAGGGCGCTCCTCATCAGCGCCCATTGGTGCATGTCGCTGACGGTTCAATTAGAAGACCCAGGCACCATTAGGTCTGCTTTCATGTCGGATAGGAACATTCTTGAAGGGGTGGTGGTCCTGCATGAAACGCTCCATGAAATTCACTCGAAAAAACCGGATGGAGTGATTTTTAAGGTGGATTTCGAGAAGGCGTACGATAAAGTCAAATGGCCCTTTCTACAACAAGCCTTACGTATGAAGGGTTTTGACGAAGCTTGGAGGCACCAAGTTGAATCTTTCACGCAAAAAGGGAGTGTTGGAATTAAAGTGAATGACGATATAGGTCATTATTTCCAGACACACAAGGGCCTGAGGCAAGGTGATCCAATGTCTCCTACCTCTTCAACATTGTTGTTGATATGTTGGCAATCTTGATAGGAAGGGCAAAGGAGGCAGGACAAGTAGGTGGCTTGGTGCCTCATCTTGTAGATGGTGGTATGTCCATTCTGCAGTACGCCGATGATACAATCATTTTTATGGAGCACGACTTGGTTAAGGCGAGAAATATGAAGCTGGTATTGTGCCTATTTGAGCAATTGTCCGGTCTGAAGATCAACTTCAATAAAAGTGAGTTGTTCTGTTTTGGTAGAGCCAAAGAGGAACAAGATGCTTGCAAGCAACTGTTTGGTTGCGATTTGGGGACTCTTCCGTTCACTTACCTTGGTATCCCCATTCACCATCGTAAGTTAACTAACAGTGAATGGAAGTGTATCGAGGATCGGTTTGAGAAGAAACTGAGCTGCTGGAAGGGCAAACTTATGTCGTATGGAGGCCGATTGATTCTTATTAATTCGGTGCTCACGAGTTTGCCTATGTTTCTCTTATCCTTTTTTGAGGTTCCAGTTGGAGTTAGGAAAAGACTGGACTTCTATGGGTCTCGTTTCTTCTGGCAGAGCGATGAAACTAAGAGAAAGTATCGCCTAGCCAAATGGGATGTCATCTGCCGACCAAAAGACCAAGGGGGTCTTGGGGTTGAGAACCTTGAAGTTAAGAATAGATGCCTTCTAAGTAAGTGGCTTTATAAGTTATCTGCCGAGACTGAGGCAACTTGGGCGCAGATTCTTCGTAACAAGTATCTGTACTCTAAAACCTTGTCGCAGGTGACGGCTCGACCCACTGATTCACCCTTCTGGAAGGGGTTAATGAGGGTCAAAGCTACTTTCTTTAACAGAAAAAAGTTTGTTGTCGGTGATGGCAATAACACTCGATTCTGGGAAGATACCTGGCTAGGTGATGCACCACTGGCACTCCAGTATCCGGCGCTTTATCGCATTGTGCAGCGACGGGATGTTCTGGTTGCAACGAGTCTGCAATCTGCTTCTCTTAACATCCAATTTAGGAGGGTGCTTGTGGGTGACCGGTGGGAGGCTTGGATTCATCTGGTGAGTAGAGTCATGGAGGTTCAGCTTACTCATCAGCCCGATCAGTTGTATTGGAAGCTTACTAAATCTGGTGAATTCACAGTCAAGTCGATGTACATTGATGTCATCAATTCTAGTGTAATTCCTAGTTCCAAACACGTCTGGAAAGTTAAGGTTCCTCTCAAAATTAAAGTGTTTATGTGGTTTATGCATAAACAAGTCATTCTAACGAAAGATAATTTGATTAAGCGCAACTGGACAGGATCTACTAGGTGTAGTTTCTGTGATCGGGATGAAACTATCAAGCATCTTTTCTTTGAGTGTCCGATGGCGAGGGTGTTGTGGCGCTCGGTGCAGATTGCCTTTAACATTACTCCTCCGAATTCAGTCAGGTCGTTGTTTGGAACGTGGCTGGTTGGTATAGAGGCCGAAACAGTTAGACAAATTCGTGTGGGAGCATGTGTGTTGTTATGGGCAATTTGAAACTGCAGAAATGACTTGGCTTTTAACAGAACAACAACTATTCATTTTTTGCAGGTTCTCTTCCGGGCTACTGCGCTAATCCGTACGTGGTCATTACTCACTCCGACGGAGGCTTGGGCGTGTTTGGTTACTGGATCTGTCCGGTGGGAGATGGTAGCGCGGGATTTATTCAACCGGTTTGAATGGCGGTCATATAATAGGATAGGCGCGTAGTTTACCTATCTCTCTTTACTATGCCAGCCGGTTGTGGCTTTTGGCCTTGTTTTATTTTGCTTGCTCTGTGTGAGCCAGTATCCTTTGTTGCAGCACTTTGTAAGACATTGTTGAACTACTTTATTTATTTATAAATGTGGTCGTATGCATCTGTCTGATGCAGAGGCCGGGGAAGCCCCCCTTTTTCGAAAAAAAGGCACCATTACATCTGAAGATCTTCGCGTGGGTTGCTCTCCAGACCGCTGTTGGATCGTTGATCGTCTCCTCCAGTTAGGTTTTCCCCATGCCGCTCTCTGCGTGCTTTATAACCAGCAACCCGAGATCATGCACCACCTCCATGAAAATCATTTCAAAGAGGAGGAACAGACATTGTCTTTAACAATAATCGTCCACTTATTGATATTGCATGTATCAATCGGCGTATATCAAGGGTCGCTCACTCATGAAAACTTTAACTTTCTTGGTTGTGATAGAACTACTTATTTCTCTCCACAAACATAAGACACCTATGGTCCTATCTTTTGATGGAGTGTTCATTCTCGCAACATGTTTGGCACGAAACTCTAGCATGGTGTCGTGCTACGACGCCTCCTTTGAGTGCACACGACTCCTACCTTGGATGGTGGGTGACATCCCCACGATAATGCTCATGGTGTGGTGGATCTGGAAGGCGCGCAACCAGTGTGTTTGATGCCGAGCAGCCCTCGATCGCCCACCTCATCCAGGCCATTAAGGATGACGCCAAGTCTTGGGCATCTGCGGGGGCACATGGACTAGATGCACTATTGCTTGGCCGTAGGACTTGGTTTGGCCGTAGGATCTTTCTCATGGCTCATGTCCGTGCCGTTCTTGATTGTGTACGCACATGTGTGATAAAGAAAAGATACGCAAATCTTTTGCATATTTGGATTTTTTATGGAAGAAGTTCACTTTTACGCCGGCGACGTTTGTACAGCGGCCCGTTGTGCACTGTAATATCAGCAGCATTTTGCAGAAAAAGTTTGGGCAAAGCACATGCCAAAGGAGGATCGCGTTTCGGTTCTCTGTGCTCGAATCGTGCATGGAATCATGAGGTCGGCCGCGCGAGCGCGACACTTTTGTGCATGTGAGATTGATTGTAGGGCGCACCGTCACCTCAGCTCAGCTCGGCCACCGCCGTACGTACGTACGTACCTAGCTATACCATCGGCGGCCATGCATGCACCCGCTTTTCCTTACCATAGTAGGGCATATACAATGGTGGCATATGAATACATATGCTTCATGATAAAAAATAATTTGAGGCATTTATATTTATTTTTTTCTCTTCAATACGAGCTATCACTAGTGGACCTCATTAAGAAATAGAAAATAAAGACTCTAGTATACAATGCATCTCTACTTTTCACTTTAATCTTTTCAGCTTTTGTCATCGGACCACACTTTTTCTCTTCAAGCACCCGCCTCCTAAATAGGATCCCGCTTCCCTATCCGAACCTACTTTACGTCATATCCAATCCTACATGGCATGCGAGGCATCACCTTGAGACTATGCATTGTACATACCCGTACATGCAGTTTTCTTTGCAGGGTTAAGGCCTCTTTTAGTTCATAGAATAGGATTATCGTAGGAGTAGGAATTTTGTAGGAAATGATATGACATGTATCTCAAATCCTATGAGTAGGAATAGGAAACGAGATGTCATTTGGTTGACACCAAAGGAATTTTTTCATTGAGTCTTGACTCATTTTTATTTTCCTATGAAATGTGAAGGATAGGAATCAATCCTATCTAGGAATAGGAATCCATTCCTATGAATCAAAGGGCTCTAAAGAAAAAAATCCTATAAGAATCCTATCCTCTAGAATTCCTATGAAATTTCTCGAAATCAAAGAAGGCCTAAAGGGATTTCATTGCTCAAACAGGTGGAAGATCCTCCATACACAGATCAGGTACATTAGCAGGCCCTGACTTAAGCCACACTGCTGTCCTAGCTTCTACTCGACCAAACACAGCTAGTCTATGACTGACTGAATTTTGGAGCCTACTAATATGAGCAATAGACGTTTCCCTTTCACCGAGACGAGACTTGACTTCACTGATTATCATCGCATGTTGCGATCTGTCATCCCTTCGCGCCAGGATAGAGCTCACTGCACCCAGGCAAATCCATCTCAACATCCACCGGGAGCGTTGACCACTGCATGGCCAAGTTCAGTCCCTCCAAACAAGCCGAGAGTTCAGCTTGCAGTGGACTAGCGCAACTGTGCAGGCTTCTACAGGCCGAGAAGATGATGGCGCCGCTACAGTCCCGCAAGATCATACCTGCTCCAGCATCCCCAGTAGCTTCACAAAATGAGCCATCAACATTCAGTTTGACACGACCTGGGGCAGGAGCTAGCCACCTGATCGGTGGAGACGTGGGACGCTCCACATGCCTTTTATTATGTATAGGTTCGGCAAGTTCCAGTGCTTCACCATGGCACGCCAAAGTTCCACCGCTCGAGAGCACCTGCAGAATATATGGAATGTATCCTCTCGCTCCATCGCACACAGCGGGCATGTATCAGTAATCTCTAGTGTTGGAGTTTTTTTGTTAGCCCAAGTGGCCAAAGAATTTGATGCAATCTTCCACGTAAATATACGCACCTTGGGAGGAGCAGGGCACCTCCAAATAAGTGCCCAAATGGCACGTCGCCCGTCCAGTGCCCTGCTCGTTGCGACTGAAGACGGCCGGAGGCGCTCGTCGAGCGCGAGACGATAAGCGCTCCATACGGAAAAGGTGAAGGAAATATGCCCTAGAGGCAATAATAAAGTTATTATTTATTTCCTTATATCATGATAAATGTTTATTATTCATGTTAGAATTGTATTAACCGGAAACATAATACATGTGTGAATACATAGACAAACATAGTGTCACTAGTATGACTCTACTTGACTAGCTCGTTGATCGAAGATGGTTATGTTTCCTAACCATAGACATGAGTTGTCATTTGATTAACGGGATCACATCATTAGGAGAATGATGTGATTGACTTGACCCATTTCGTTAGCTTAGCACTTGATCGTTTAGTTTGTTGCTATTGCTTTCTTCATGACTTACACATGTTCCTATGACTATGAGATTATGCAACTCCCGTTTACCGGAGGAACACTTTGTGTGCTACCAAACGTCACAACGTAACTGGGTGATTATAAAGGTGCTCTACAGGTGTCTCCGAAGGTACTTGTTGGGTTGGCGTATTTCGAGATTAGGATTTGTCACTCCGATTGTCGGAGAGGTATCTCTGGGCCCTCTCGGTAATGCACATCACATAAGCCTTGCAAGCATTGCAACTAATAAGTTAGTTGCGGAATGATGTATTACGGAACGAGTAAAGAGACTTGCCGGTAACGAGATTGAACTAGGTATTGAGATACCGACGATCAAATCTCGGGCAAGTAACATACCGATGACAAAGGGAACAACGTATGTTGTTATGCGGTCTGACCGATAAAAGATCTTCGTAGAATATGTAGGAGCCAATATGAGCATCTAGGTTCCGCTGTTGGTTATTGACCGGAGACGTGTCTCGGTCATGTCTACATTGTTCTCGAACCCGTAGGGTCCGCACGCTTAACGTTACGATGATAGTTTCATTACGAGTTTATATATTTTGATGTACCGAAGTTTGTTCGGAGTCCCGGATGTGATCACGGACATAACGAGGAGTCTCGAAATAGTCAAGACATAAAGATTGATATATTGACTATATTCAGACACATGAATGGTTCCGGGAGTTATCGGATATAAAACGGAGTACCAAGGGTTACCGGAACCCCCCCGGGGGTTAATGGGCCTCATGGGCCCAAATTGGAGCAGAGGAGGGGCGGCCAGGGCAGGCTGCGCGCCCCCTCCCCCTCTAGTCCGAATTGGACAAGGAGGGAGGGGCGGCGCCCCCCCTTTCCTTTCTCTCCTCTCTCCCTTCCTCCCCCCTCTCCTAGTTGGACAAGGAAAGGAGGGAGTCCTACTCCCGGTAGGAGTAGGACTCCTCCCTGGCGCGCCTCCTCCTGGCCGGCCACCCCTCCCCCTTGCTCCTTTATATACGGGGGCAGGGGGGCACCTCTAGACACAACAATTGATCCTTGAGATCTATTAGCCATGTGCGGTGCCCTCCTCCACCATAGTCCTCGATAATATTGTAGCGGTGCTTAGGCAAAGCCCTGCGACGGTAGAACATCAAGATCGTCACCACGCTGTCGTGCTGACGGAACTCTTCCCCGACATTCTGCTGGATCGGAGTCCGGGGATCGTCATCGAGCTGAACTATGCTAGAACTCGGAGGTGCCGTAGTTTCGGTGCTTGATCGGTCGGGCCGTGAAGACGTACGACTACATCAACCGCGTTGTGCTAACGCTTCCGCTTCCGGTCTATGAGGGTACATAGACAACACTCTCCCCTCTTGTTGCTATGCATCACCATGATCTTGCGTGTGCGTAGGAATTTTTTTGAAATTACTACGTTCCCTAATAGTGGTATCAGAGACTAGGTTATATGCGTTGATGTTGTGCACTAGTAGAACACAAGTGAGTTGTGGGCGATATAAGTCATACTGCATACCAGCATGTCATACTTTCGTTCGGCGGTTTTGTTGGATGAAGCGGCCCAGACCGACATTACACGTACGCTTACGCGAGACTGGTTCTACCGACGTGCTTTGCACACATGTGGCTGGCGGGTGTCAGTTTCTCCAACTTTAGTTGAACCAAGTGTGGCTACGCCCGGTCCTTGCGAAGGTTAAAACAACACCAACTTGACAAACTATCATTGTGGTTTTGATGCGTTGGTAAGAACGGTTCTTGCTAAGCCCGTGGCAGCCACGTAAAACTTGCAACAACAAAGTAGAGGACGTCTAACTTGTTTTCGCAGGGCATGTTGTGATGTGATTTGGTCAAGACATGATGCTAAATTTTATTGTATGAGATGATCATGTTTTCTAACCGAGTTATCGGCAACTGGCAGGAGCCATATGGTTGTCGCTTTATTGTATGCAATGCAATTGCACTGTAATGCTTTACTTTATCACTAAGCGGTAGCGATAGTCGTGGAAGCATAAGATTGGCGAGACAACAACGATGCTACGATGGTGATCAAGGTGTCGCGCCGGTGACGATGGTGATCATGACGGTGCTTCGAAGAAGGAGATCACAAGCACAAGATGATGATGGCCATATCATATCACTTGTATTGATTGCATGTGATGTTTATCTTTTATGCATCTTATCTTGATTTGATTGACGGTAGCATTATAAGATGATCCCTCACTAAATTATCAAAGTATAAGTGTTCTCCCTGAGTATGCACCGTTGCGAAAGTTCTTTGTGCTAAGGCACCACGTGATGATCGGGTGTGATAGGCTCTACGTTCAAATACAACGGGTGCAAAACAATTGCACACGCGGAATACTCAGGTTTAACTTGATGAGCCTAGCATATAACAGATATGTCCTCGATCGGAACATGGAGACCGAAAGGTCGAGCGTGAATCATATAGTAGATATGATCAACATATTGATGTTCACCATTGATACTACTCCATCTCACGTGATGATCGGACATGGTTTAGTTGATTTGGATCACGTGATCACTTAGAGGATTAGAGGGATATCTTTCTAAGTGGGAGTTCTTAAGTAATATGATTAATTGAACTTAAATTTATCATGAACTTAGTACCTGATAGGATCTTGCTTGTCTATGTTTGATTGTAGATAGATGGCTTGCGCTGTTGTTCCGTTGAATTTTAATGTGTTCCTTGAGAAAGCAAAGTTGAAAGATGATGGTAGCAATTACACGGACTAGGTCCGTAACTTGAGGATTATCCTCATTGCTGCACAGAAGAATTACGTCCTGGAAGCACCGCTAAGTGCCAAGCCTGCTACAGGAGCAACACCAGATGTTATGAACGTCTGGCAGAGCAAAGCTGATGACTACTCGATAGTTCAGTGTGCCATGCTTTACGGCTTAGAACCGGGTCTTCAACGATGTTTTGAACGTCATGGAGCATATGATATGTTCCAGGAGTTGAAGTTAATATTTCAAGCAAATGCCCGGATTGAGAGATATGAAGTCTCCAATAAGTTCTATAGCTGCAAGATGGAGGAGAATAGTTCTATCAGTGAACATATACTCAAAATGTCTGGATATCATAATCACTTGACTCAACTGGGGGTTAATCTTCCTGTTGATAGTGTCATTGACAGAGTTCTTCAATCACTGCCACCAAGCTACAAAAGCTTCGTGATGAACTATAATATGCAAGGGATGAATAAAACTATTCCTGAGCTCTTTGCAATGCTAAAAGCCGCGAAGGTAGAAATCAAGAAGGAGCATCAAGTGTTGATGGTCAATAAGACCACCAGTTTCAAGAAAAAGAGTAAAGGGAAGAAGAAAGGGAACTTCAAGAAGAATAGCAAACAAGTTGCTGCTCAGGAGAAGAAACCCAAGTCTAGACCTAAGCTGAGACTGAGTGCTTCTACTGCAAGCAGACTGGTCACTGGAAGCGGAACTACCCCAAGTATTTGGCGGATAAGAAGGATGGCAAAGTGAACAAAGGTATATGTGATTTACATGTTATTGATGTGTACCTTACTAATGCTTGCAGTAGCACCTGGGTATTTGATACTGGTTCTGTTGCTAACATTTGCAACTCGAAACAGGGGCTACAGATTAAGCGAAGATTGGCTAAGGACGACGTGACGATGCGCGTGGGAAATGGTTCCAAAGTCAATGTGATCGCGGTCGGCACGCTACCTCTACATCTACCTTCGGGATTAGTATTAGACCTAAATAATTGTTATTTGGTGCAAGCGTTGAGCATGAACATTATATCTGAATCTTGTTTGATGCGAGACGGTTATTCATTTAAATCAGAGAATAATGGTTGTTCTATTTATATGAGTAATATCTTTTATGGTCATGCACCCTTGAAGAGTGATCTATTTTTGATGAATCTTGATAGTAGTGATACACATATTCATAATGTTGACATCAAAAGATGCAGAGTTGATAATGATAGTGCAACTTATTTGTGGCACTGCCGTTTAGGTCATATCGGTGTAAAGCGCATGAAGAAACTCCATACTGATGGACTTTTGGAACCACTTGATTATGAATCACTTGGTACTTGCGAACCGTGCCTCATTGGTAAGATGACTAAAACGCCGTTCTCCGGTACTATGGAGAGAGCAACGGATTTGTTGGAAATCATACATACAGATGTATGTGGTCCAATGAATGTTGAGGCTCATGGCGGATATCGTTATTTTCTCACCTTCACAGATGATTTAAGCAGATATGGGTATATCTACTTAATGACACATAAGTCTGAAACATTTGAAAAGTTCAAAGAATTTCAGAGTGAAGTTGAAAATCATCGTAACAAGAAAATAAAGTTTCTACGATCTGATCGTGGAGGAGAATATTTGAGTTACGAGTTTGGTTTACATTTGAAACAATGCGGAATAGTTTCGCAACTCACGCCACCCGGAACACCACAACGTAATGGTGTGTCCGAACGTCATAATCATACTTTATTAGATATGGTGCCATCTATGTTGTCTCTTACTGATTTACCGTTATAGTTTTGGGGTTATGCTTTAGAGACGGCTGCATTCACGTTAAATAGGACACCATCGAAATTCGTTGAGACGACGCCTTATGAACTGTGGTTTGGCAACAAACCAAAGTTGTCATTTCTGAAAGTTTGGGGCTGCGATGCTTATGTGAAAAAGCTTCAACCTGATAAGGTCGAACCCAAATCGGAGAAATGTGTCTTCATAGGATACCCAAAGGAGACTGTTGGGTACACGTTCTATCACAGATCCAAAGGCAAGACTTTTGTTGCTAAATTCAGAGTTTTTCTAGAGGAGTTTCTCTCGAAAGAAGTGAGTGGGAGAAAAGTAGAACTTGATGAGGTAACTGTACCTGCTCCCTTATTAGAAAGTAGTACATCACAGAAACCGGTTTCTGTGACACCTACACCAATTAGTGAGGAAGCTAATGATAATGTTCATGAAACTTCAGATCAAGTTACTACCGAACCTCGTAGATCAACTAGAGTAAGATCCGCACCAGAGTGGTATGGTAATCCTGTTCTGGAAGTCATGCTACTAGATCATGATGAACCTACGAACTATGAAGAAGCGATGGTGAGCCCAGATTCCGCAAAATGGCTAGAAGCCATGAAATCTGAGATAGGATCCATGTATGAGAACAAAGTGTGGACTTTGGTTGACTTGCCCATTGATCGGCAAGAAATTGAGAATAAATGGATCTTTAAGAAGACTGACGCTGACGGTAATTTTACTGTCTATAAAGTTCGACTTGTTGCAAAAGGTTTTCGACAAGTTCAAGGGATTCATTACGATGAGACCTTCTCACCCGTAGCGATGCTTAAGTCTGTCCGAATCATGTTAGCAATTGCCGCATTTTATGATTGTGAAATTTGGCAAATGGATGTCAAAACTGCATTCCTGAATGGATTTCTGGAAGAAGAGTTGTATATGATGCAACCAAAAGGTTTTGTCGATCCAAAGGGAGCTAACAAAGTGTGCAAGCTCCAGCGATCCATTTATGGACTGGTGCAAGCCTCTCGGAGTTGGAATAAACGCTTTGATAGTGTGATCAAAGCATTTGGTTTTGTACAGACTTTTGGAGAAGCCTATATTTACAAGAAAGTGAGTGGGAGCTTTGTAGCATTTCTGATATTATATGTGGATGACATATTATTGATTGAAAATGATATAAAATTTCTGGATAGCATAAAGGGATACTTGAATAAGAGTTTTTCAATGAAAGACCTCGGTGAAGCTGCTTACATATTGGGCATTAAGATCTATAGAGATAGATCAAGATGCTTAATTGGACTTTCACAAAGCACATACCTTGACAAGGTTTTGAAGAAGTTCAAAATGGATCAAGCAAAGAAAGGGTTCTTGCATGTGTTACAAGGTGTGAAGTTGAGTAAGACTCAATGTCCGACCACCGCAGAAGATAGAGAGAAAATGAAAGATGTTCCCTATGCTTCAGCCATAGGCTCTATCATGTATGCAATGTTGTGTACCAGACCTGATGTGTGCCTTGCTATAAGTCTAGTAGGGAGGTACCAAAGTAATCCAGGAGTGGATCACTGGACAGTGGTCAAGAACATCCTGAAATACCTGAAAAGGACTAAGGATATGTTTCTCGTATATGGAGGTGACAAAGAGCTCATCGTAAATGGTTACGTCGATGCAAGCTTTGACACTGATCCGGACGATTCTAAATCGCAAACCGGATACGTGCTTTTACTGAACGGTGGAGCTGTCAGTTGGTGTAGTTCTAAACAAAGCGTCGTGGCAGGATCTACATGTGAAGCAGAGTACATAGCTGCTTCGGAAGCAGCAAATGAAGGAGTCTGGATGAAGGAGTTCATATCCGATCTAGGTGTCATACCTAGTGCATCGGGTCCAATGAAAATCTTTTGTGACAATACTGGTGCAATTGCCTTGGCAAAGGAATCCAGATTTCACAAGAGAACCAAGCACATCAAGAGAAGCTTCAATTCTATTCGGGATTTAGTCCAAGTGGGAGACATAGAAATTTGCAAGATACATACGGATCTGAATGTTGCAGACCCGCTGACTAAGCCTCTTCCACGAGCAAAACATGATCAGCACCAAGGCTCCATGGGTGTTAGAATCATTAGTGTGTAATCTAGATTATTGACTCTAGTGCAAGTGGGAAACTGAAGGAAATATGCCCTAGAGGCAATAATAAAGTTATTATTTATTTCCTTATATCATGATAAATGTTTATTATTCATGCTAGAATTGTATTAACCGAAAACATAATACATGTGTGAATACATAGACAAACATAGTGTCACTAGTATGCCTCTACTTGACTAGCTCATTGATCGAAGATGGTTATGTTTCCTAACCATAGACATGAGTTGTCATTTGATTAACGGGATCACATCATCAGGAGAATGATGTGATTGACTTGACCCATTTCGTTAGCTTAGCATTTGATCGTTTAGTTTGTTGTTATTGCTTTCTTCATGACTTATACATGTTCCTATGACTATGAGATTATGCAACTCCCGTTTACCGGAGGAACACTTTGTGTGCTACCAAACATCACAACGTAACTGGGTGATTATAAAGGTGCTCTACAGGTGTCTCCGAAGGTACTTGTTGGGTTGGCGTATTTCGAGATTAGGATTTCTCACTCCGATTGTCGGAGAGGTATCTCTGGGCCCTCTCGGTAATGCACATCACATAAGCCTTGCAAGCATTGCAACTAATAAGTTAGTTGCAAGATGATGTATTACGGAACGAGTAAAGAGACTTGCCGGTAACGAGATTGAACTAGGTATTGAGATACTGACGATCAAATCTCGGGCAAGTAACATACCGATGACAAAGGGAACAACATATGTTGTTATGCGGTCTGACCGATAAAAGATCTTCGTAGAATATGTAGGAGCCAATATGAGCATCTAGGTTCCGCTATTGGTTATTGACCGGAGACGTGTCTCGGTCATGTCTACATTGTTCTCGAACCCGTAGGGTCCGCACGCTTAATGTTACAATGCTAGTTTCATTATGAGTTTATATATTTTGATGTACCGAAGGTTGTTCGGAGTCCCGGATGTGATCACAGAAATAACGAGGAGTCTCGAAATAGTCGAGACATAAAGATTGATATATTGGACGACTATATTCAGACACAGGAATGGTTCCGGGAGTTATCGGATATAAAATGGAGTACCGGGGGTTACCGGAACCCCCCCCCCGGGGGTTAATGGGCCTCATGGGCCCAAAGTGGAGCAGAGAAGGGGCAGCCAGGGCAGGCTGCGCGCCCCCTCCCCCTCTAGTCCGAATTGGAAAAGGAGGGAGGGGCGCCCCCCCTTTCCTTTCTCTCCTCTCTCCCTTCCTTCCCCCTCTCCTAGTTGGACAAGGAAAGGAGGGAGTCCTACTCCCGGTAGGAGTAGGACTCCTCCCTGGTGCGCCTCCTCCTGGCCGGCCGCCCCTCCGCCTTGCTCCTTTATATACGGGGGCAGGGGGCACCTCTAGACACAACAATTGATCCTTGAGATCTATTAGCCGTGTGCGGTGCCCTCCTCCACCATAATCCTCGATAATATTGTAGTGGTGCTTAGGCGAAGCCCTGCGACGGTAGAACATCAAGATCGTCACCACGCCGTCGTGCTGACGAAACTCTTCCCCGACATTCTGCTGGATCGGAGTCCGGGGATCGTCATCGAGCTGAACGTGTGCTAGAACTCGGAGGTGCCGCAGTTTCGGTGCTTGATCGGTCAGGCCGTGAAGACGTACGACTACATCAACCGCGTTGTGCTAACGCTTCCACTTCCGGTCTACGAGGGTACGTAGACAACATTCTCCCCTCTCGTTGCTATTCATCACCATGATCTTGCGTGTGCGTAGGATTTTTTTTTGAAATTAATACGTTCCCCAACAAAAGGTGCTAGTACATGCAGTTGACGCATGACTGTTCATGGTAGTATTAATTTGCCATGATTTCTATTTCTCCTTGCCACGAATTTGAGCCGGCACTAATGTGACCATTAGTGCCGGTTCCAACGGCTAGGCGGGCGGGCATCATTAGTACCGGTTCATGGGCAACCTTTAGTACCGGTTCATGCCACGAACCGGTACTAATGAGGCCAGTGCGGCTGTGGTCAGGCTGGCGCCCCCACGAAGACCTTTAGTACCGGTTCATGGCATGAACCGGTACTAGAGTTTCTTAGTAAGCCGATTTTTAGTCCCACCTCGCCAAGAGAGAGGCAGTATGAGCGGTTTATAAGCCGTGAGTGCAGAGACAATGACGAAGAGGCGCAATTCTCACCTGCACGTTGATTAGCTTCAAGCCTTTCGGAATAGCATAGATTACACTGAGCTATGTGCAGTGCAGTCTATACTATTCCGAAAGGCTTGAAGCAAATTAACCAGCATTGCACCTCTTTTTTATTTTTAATAACTTATTTGAACTCCGGACTTCTTTTGTGTTTAGTATGCAGCATTCAAAGCAACGTCATCAATTTCCAACATGTTCTAACATCATTTGTTGTTTTTCGGTCATTTACCTAATTGTTTAGAGAGCTAAATGACCGTGAAATTGAAAATCACTACAAAATGAACTCTGAAAATGTTAAAACTTGGCATGGTATCATCATTTCACCCGCATAGCATGTGCGAAAGAGTAGAAAGGGTCACGACAAAAACTAGACGCACTTCGTGTACAAACTGGACAAACTCTTTCGGAGTATCAGGGTTTCGGACGAGAACTCATCTGTTACACGGGCACTTCAATGTTTTTTAAACTCATTGGAACTCCGGACTTCTTTTGTGTTCAGTATGCAGCATTCAAAGCGACGTCATCAATTTCCAACATGTTCTGACATCATTTGATGTTTTTCGGTCATTTACCTAATTGTTTAGAGAGCTAAATGACCGTGAAATTGAAAATCACTACAAAATGAACTCTGAAAATGTTGAAACCTGGCATGGTATCATCATTTCACCCGCATAGAATGTGCGAAAGAGTAGAGAGGGTCACGGCAAAAACTGGACGCACTTCGTGTACAAACTGGACAAACTCTTTTGGAGTATCAGGGTTTCGGACGAGAACTCATCTGTTACACGGGCACTTCAATGTTTTTAAACTTATTTGAACTCCGGCCTTCT
>NC_041392.1:135436897-135437692 GCF_002162155.2 Triticum dicoccoides | reverse complement strand
TCTGTTACACGGGCACTTCAATGTTTTTAAACTTATTTGAACTCTGGACTTCTTTTGTGTTCAGTATGCAGCATTCAAAGCGACGTCATCAATTTCCAACATGTTCTGACATCATTTGATGTTTTTCGGTCATTTACCTAATTGTTTAGAGAGCTAAATGACCGTGAAATTGAAAATCACTACAAAATGAACTCTGAAAATGTTGAAACTTGGCATGGTATCATCATTTCACCCGCATAGCACGTGCGAAAGAGTAGAGAGGGTCACAGCAAAATCTGGACGCACTTCGTGTACATACTGGACAAACTCTTTCGGAGTATCAAGGTTTCGGACGAGAACTCATCTGTTACACGGGCACTTCAATGTTTTTTAAACTTATTTGAACTCCAGACTTCTTTTGTGTTGAGTATGCAGCATTCAAAGCGACGTCATCAATTTCCAACATGTTCTGACATCATTTGTTGTTTTTCGGTCATTTACCTAATTGTTTAGAGAGCTAAATGACCGTGAAATCGAAAATCACTACAAAATGAACTCTGAAAATGTTGAAACTTGGGATGGTATCATCATTTCACCCGCATAGCATGTGCGAAAGAGTAGAGAGGGTCACGGCAAAAACTGGACGCACTTCGTGTACAAACTGGACAAACTCTTTCGGAGTATCGGGGTTTCGGACGAGAACTCATCTGTTACATGGGCACTTCAATGTTTTTTAAACTTATTTGAACTCCGGACTTCTTTGTGTTCAGTATGCAGCATTCAAAGCGACGTCATCAATTTCCAAGATGTTCTGAC
>NC_041392.1:135435093-135436139 GCF_002162155.2 Triticum dicoccoides | reverse complement strand
AAACTTGGCATGGTATCATCATTACACCCGCATAGCATGTGCTAAAGAGTAGAGAGGGTCACGGCAAAAACTGGATGCACTTCGTGTACAAACTGGACGAACTCTTTCGGAGTATCAGGGTTTCGGACGAGAACTCATCTGTTACACGGGCACTTCAATGTTTTTAAACTTATTTGAACTCCGGACTTTTTTTGTGTTAAGTATGCAGCATTCAAAGCGATGTCATCAATTTCCAACATGTTCTGACATCATTTGATGTTTTTCGGTCATTTACCTAATTGTTTAGAGAGCTAAATGACCGTGAAATTGAAAATCACTACAAAATGAACTCTAAAAATGTTGAAACTTGGCATGGTATCATCATTTCACCCGCATAGCACGTGCGAAATAGTAGAGAGGGTCACAGCAAAAACTGGACGCACTTCGTGTACAAACTGGACAAACTCTTTCGGAGTATGAGGGTTTCAGACGAGAACTCATCTGTTACACGGGCACTTCAATGTTTTTTAAACTTATTTGAACTCCGGACTTCTTTGTGTTGAGTATGTAGCATTCAAAGCGACGTCATCAATTTCCAACATGATCTGACATCATTTGTTGTTTTTCGGTCATTTACCTAATTGTTTAGAGAGCTAAATGACCGTGAAATCGAAAATCACTACAAAATGAACTCTGAAAATGTTGAAACTTGGGATGGTATCATCATTTCACCCGCATAGCATGTGCGAAAGAGTAGAGAGGGTCACGGCAAAAACTGGACGCACTTCGTGTACAAACTTGACAAACTCTTTCGGAGTATCAGGGTTTCGGACGAGAACTCATCTGTTACACGGGCACTTCAATGTTTTTTAAACTTATTTGAAATCCGGACTTCTTTTGTGTTCAGTATGCAGCATTCAAAGCGACGTCATCAATTTCCAACATGTTCTGACAGCATTTGTTGTTTTTCGGTCATTTACCTAATTGTTTAGAGAGCTAAATGACCGTGAAATTGAAAATCACTACAAAATAAACTCTGAAAATGTTGAAACTTGGCATGGTATCAT
>NC_041392.1:135430442-135434979 GCF_002162155.2 Triticum dicoccoides | reverse complement strand
CTTATTTGAAATCCGGACTTCTTTTGTGTTCAGTATGCAGCATTCAAAGCGATGTCATCAATTTCCAACATGTTCTGACAACATTTCTTGTTTTTCGGTCATTTACCTAATTGTTTAGAGAGCTAAATGACCGTGAAATTGAAAATCACTACAAAATAAACTCTGAAAATGTTAAAACTTGGCATGGTATCATCATTTCACCCGCATAGCATGTGCGAAAGAGTAGAGAGGGTCACGGCAAAAACTGGACGCACTTCGTGTACAAACTGGACAAACTCTTTCGGAGTATCAGGGTTTCGGATGAGAACTCATCTGTTACACGGGCACTTCAATGTTTTTTAAACTTATTTGAACTCCGGACTTCTTTTGTGTTGAGTATGCAGCATTCAAAGCGACGTCATCAATTTCCAACATGTTCTGACATCATTTGTTGTTTTTCGGTCATTTACCTAATTGTTTAGAGAGCTAAATGACCGTGAAATCGAAAATCACTACAAAATGAACTCTGAAAATATTGAAACTTGGCATGGTATCATCATTACACCCGCATAGCATGTGCGAAAGAGTCGAGAGGGTCACGGCAAAAACTGGATGCACTTCGTGTACAAACTGGACAAACTCTTTCGGAGTATCAGGGTTTCGGACGAGAACTCATCTGTTACACGGGCACTTCAATGTTTTTAAACTTATTTGAACTCCGGACTTCTTTTGTGTTCAGTATGCAGCATTCAAAGTGACATCATCAATTTCCAACATGTTCTGACATCATTTGATGTTTTTCGGTCATTTACCTAATTGTTTAGAGAGCTAAATGACCGTGAAATTGAAAATCAGTACAAAATGAACTCTGAAAATGTTGAAACTTGGGATGGTATCATCATTTTACGCGCATAGCATTTGCGAAAGAGTAGAGAGGGTCACGGCAAAAACTGGACGCACTTCGTGTACAAACTGGACAAACTCTTTCGGAGTATCAGGGTTTCGGACGAGAACTCATCAGTTACACGGGTACTTCAATGTTTTTTATACTTATTTGAACTCCGGACTTCTTTTGTGTTGAGTATGCAGCATTCAAAGCGACGTCATCAATTTCCAACATGTTCTGACATCATTTGTTGTTTTTCGGTCATTTACCTAATTGTTTAGAGAGCTAAATGACCGTGAAATAGAATATCACTACAAAATGAACTCTGAAAATGTTGAAACTTGGAATGGTATCATCATTTCACCCGCATAGCATGTGCGAAAGAGTAGAGAGGGTCACGGCAAAAACTGGACGCACTTCGTGTACAAACTGGACAAACTCTTTCGGAGTATCAGGGTTTCGGACGAGAACTCATCTGTTACACGGGCACTTCAATGTTTTTTAAACTTATTTGAACTCCGGACTTCTTTTGTGTTCAGTATGCAGCATTCAAAGCGACGTCATCAATTTCCAACATGTTCTGACATCATTTGTTGTTTTTCGGTCATTTACCTAATTGTTTAGAGAGCTAAATGACCGTGAAACCGAAAATCACTACAGAACGAACTCTGAAAATGTTGAAACTTGGGATGGTATCATCATTTCACCCGCATAGCATGTGCGAAAGAGTAGAGAGGGTCACGGAAAAACTGGACGCACTTCGTGTATAAACTGGACAAACTCTTTCGGAGTATCAGGGTTTCGGACGAGAACTCATCTGTTACACAGGCACTTCAATGTTTTTTAAACTTATTTGAACTCCTGACTTCTTTTGTGTTGAGTAAGCAGCATTCAAAGCGACGTCATCAATTTCCAACATGTTCTGACAACATTTGTTGTTTTTCGATCATTTACCTAATTGTTTAGAGAGCTAAATGACCATGAAATTGAAAATCACTACAAAATAAACTCTGAAAATGTTGAAACTTGGCATGCTATCATCATTTCACCCGCATAGCATGTGCGAAAGAGTAGAGAGGGTCACGGCAAAAACTGGACGCACTTCGTGTACAAACTGGACAAACTCTTTCGGAGTATCAGGGTTTCGGACGAGAACTTATCTCTTACACGGGCACTTCAATGTTTTTTAAACTTATTTGAACTCCGGACTTCTTTTGTGTTCAGTATGCAGCATTCAAAGCGAAGTCATCAATTTCCAACATGTTCAGACATCATTTGTTGTTTTTCGGTCATTTACCTAATTGTTTAGAGAGCTAAATAACCGTGAAATTGAAAATCACTACAAAATGAACTCTGAAAATATTGAAACTTGGCATGGTATCATCATTTCACCCGCATAGCATGCGCGAAAGAGTGGAGAGGGTGACGGCAAAAACTGGACGCACTTCGTGTACAAACTGGACAAACTCTTTTGGAGTATCAGGGTTTCGGACGAGAACTCATCTATTACACGGGCACTTCAATGTTTTTTAAACTTATTTGAACTCCGGACTTCATTTGTGTTGAGTATGCAGCATTCAAAGCGACGTCATCAATTTCCAACATGTTCTGACATCATTTGTTGTTTCTCGGTCATTTACCTAATTGTTTAAAGAGCTAAATGACCGTGAAATCAAAAATCACTACAAAATGAACTCTGAAAATGTTGAAACTTGGGATGGTATCATCATTTTACGCGCATAGCATGTGCGAAAGAGTAGAGAGGGTCACGGCAAAAACTGGACGCACTTCGTGTATAAACTGGACAAACTCTTTCGTAGTATCAGGGTTTCGGACGAGAACTCATCTGTTACACGGGCACTTCAATGTTTTTTAAACTTGTTTGAACTCCGAACTTCTTTTGTGTTCAGTATGCAACATTCAAAGCGACGTCGTCAATTTCCAACATGTTCTGACATCATTTGTTGTTTTTCGGTCATTTACCTAATTGTTTAGAGAGCTAAATGACCGTGAAATTGAAAATCACTACAAAATTAACTCTGGAAATGATGAAACCTGGCATGGTATCATCATTTCACCCGCATAGCATGTGCAAAAGAGTGGAGAGGGTCACGGCAAAAACTAGACGCACTTCGTGTACAAACTGGACAAACTCTTTCGGAGTATCAGGGTTTCGGACGAGAACTCATCTGTTACACGGGCACTTCAATGTTTTTTAGACTTATTTGAACTCCGGACTTGTTTTGTGTTCTGTATGCATCATTCAAAGCGACGTCATCAATTTCCAACATGTTCTAACATCATTTGTTGTTTTTCGGTCATTTACCTAATTGTTTAGAGAGCTAAATGACCGTGAAATTGAAAATCACTACAAAATTAACTCTGGAAATGATGAAACCTGGCATGGTATCATCATTTCACTCGCATAGCATGTGCGAAAGAGTGGAGAGGGTCACGGCAAAAACTAGACGCACTTCGTGTACAAACTGGACAAACTCTTTCGGAGTATCAGGGTTTCGGACGAGAACTCATCTGTTACACGGGCACTTCAATGTTTTTTAGACTTATTTGAACTCCGGACTTGTTTTGTGTTCAGTATGCATCATTCAAAGCGACGTCATCAATTTCCAACATGTTCTAACATCATTTGTTGTTTTTCGGTCATTTACCTAATTGTTTGGAGAGCTAAATGACCGTGAAACTGAAAATCACTACAAAATGAACTATGAAAATGGTGAAACTTGGCATGGTATCATCATTTCACCCGCATAGCATGTGCGAAAGATTAGAGAGGGTCATGGCAAAAACTGGACGCACTTCGTGTACAAACTGGACAAACTCTTTTGGAGTATCAGGGTTTCGGACGAGAACTCATCTGTTACACGGGCACTTTAATATTTTTTAAACTTATTTGAACTCCAGACTTCTTTTGTGTTCAGTATGCAGCATTCAAAGCGACGTCATCAATTTCCTACATGTTCTGACATCATTTGATGTTTTTCGGTCATTTACCTAATTGTTAGAGAGCTAAATGACCGAGAAAATGAAAATCACTACAAAATGAACTCTGAAAATGTTGAAACCTGGCATGGTATCATCATTTCACCCGCATAGCATGTGCAAAAGAGTAGAGAGGGTCACGGCAAAAACTAGATGCACTTCGTGTACAAACTGGACAAACTCTTTCGGAGTATCAGGGTTTCGGACGAGAACTCATCTATTACACGGGCACTTCAATATTTTTTAAACTTATTTGAACTCCGGACTTCTTTTGTGTTCAGTATGCAGCATTCAAAGCGACGTCATCAATTTCCTACATGTTCTAACATCATTTGATGTTTTTCGGTCATTTACCTAATTGTTAGAGAGCTAAATGACCGTGAAATTAAAAATCACTACAAAATGAACTCTGAAAATGTTGAAACCTGGCATGGTATCACCATTTAACCCGCATAGCATGTGCGAAAGAGTAGAGAGGGTCACGACAAAAACTGGACGCACTTCATGTACAAACTGGACAAACTCTTTCGGAGTATCAGGGTTTCGGACGAGAACTCATCTGTTACACGGGCACTTCAATGTTTTTTAAACTTATTTGAACTCTGGACTTCTTTTGTGTTCAGTATGCAACATTCAAAGCGATGTCATCAATTTCCAACATGTTCTGACATC
>NC_041392.1:135427485-135430049 GCF_002162155.2 Triticum dicoccoides | reverse complement strand
ATCATCATTTCACCCGCATAGAATGTGCGAAAGAGTAGAGAGGGTCACGACAAAAACTGGACGCACTTCGTGTAGAAACTGGACAAACTCTTTTGGAGTATCAGGGTTTCGGACGAGAACTCATCTGTTACACGGGCACTTCAATGTTTTTAAACTTATTTGAACTCCGGACTTCTTTTGTGTTCAGTATGCAGCATTCAAAGCGACGTCATCAATTTCCAACATGTTCTGACATCATTTGATGTTTTTCGGTCATTTACCTAATTGTTTAGAGAGCTAAATGACCGTGAAATTGAAAATCACTACAAAATGAACTCTAAAAATGTTGAAATTGGCATGGTATCATCATTTCACCCGCATAGCACGTGCGAAAGAGTAGAGATGGTCACAGCAAAAACTGGACGCACTTCGTGTACAAACTGGACAAACTCTTTCGGAGTATCAGGGTTTCGGACGAGAACTCATCTGTTACACGGGCACTTCAATGGTTTTTAAACTTATTTGAACTCCGGACTTCTTTTGTGTTGAGTATGCAGCATTCAAAGCGACGTCATCAGTTTCCAACATGTTCTGACATCATTGGTTGTTTTTCGGTCATTTACCTAATTGTTTAGAGAGCTAAATGACCGTGAAATCGAAAATCACTACAAAATGAACTCTGAAAATGTTGAAACTTGGGCTGGTATTATCATTTCACCCGCATAGCATGTGCGAAAGAGTAGAGAGGGTCATGGCAAAAACTGGACGCACTTCGTGTACAAACTTGACAAACTCTTTCGGAGTATCAGGGTTTCGGACGAGAACTCATCTGTTACATGGGCACTTCAATGTTTTTTAAACTTATTTGTACTCCGGACTTCTTTTGTGTTCAGTATGCAGCGTTCAAAGCGATGTCATCAATTTCCTACATGTTCTGACATCATTTGATGTTTTTCGGTCATTTACCTAATTGTTAGAGAGCTAAATGACCGTGAAATTGAAAATCACTACAAAATGAACTCTGAAAATGTTGAAACCTGGCATGGTATCATCATTTCACCCGCATAGCATGTCCGAAAGAGTAGAGAGGGTCACGGCAAAAACTAGACGCACTTCGTGTACAAACTGGACAAACTCTTTCGGAGTATCAGGGTTTCGGACGAGAACTCATCTGTTACACGGCCACTTCAATGTTTTTTAAACTTATTTGAAATCCGGACTTCTTTTGTGTTGAGTATGCAGCATTCAAAGCGACGTCATCAATTTCCAAAATGCTCTGACATCATTTTTTGTTTTTCGGTCATTTACCTAATTGTTTAGAGAGCTAAATGACCATGAAATCGAAAATCACTACAAAATGAACTCTGAAAATATTGAAACTTGGCATGGTATCATCATTACACCCGCATAGCATGTGCGAAAGAGTAGAGAGGGTCACGGCAAAAACTGGACGCACTTCGTGTACAAACTGGACAAACTCTTTCGAAGTATCAGGGTTTCGAACGAGAACTCATCTGTTACACGGGCACTTCAATGTTTTTCAACTTATTTGAACTCCGGACTTCTTTTGTGTTCAGTATGCAGCATTCAAAGCGACATCATTGATTTCCAACATGTTCTGACATCATTTGATGTTTTTCGGTCATTTACCTAATTGTTTAGAGAGCTAAATGACCGTGAAATTGAAAATCACTACAAAATGAACTCTGAAAATGTTGAAAGTTGGCATGGTATCATCATTTCACCCGCATAGCACGTGCGAAATAGTAGAGAGGGTCACAGCAAAAACTGGACGCACTTCATGTACAAACTGGACAAACTCTTTCGGAGTATCAGGGTTTCGGACGAGAACTCATCTGTTACACGGGCACTTCAATGTTTTTTAAACTTATTAGAACTCCAGACTTCTTTTGTGTTGAGTATGCAGCATTCAAAGCGATGTCATGAATTTCCAACATGTTCTCACATCATTTGTTGTTTTTCGGTCATTTACCTAATTGTTTAGAGAGCTAAATGACCGTGAAATCGAAAATCACTACAAAATGAACTCTGAAAATGTTGAAACTTGGGTTGGTATCATAATTTCACCCGCATAGCATGTGGAAAGAGTAGAGAGGGTGACGGCAAAAACTGGACGCACTTCGTGTACAAACTGGACAAACTCTTTCGGAGTATCAGGGTTTCGGACGAGAACTCATCTGTTACACGGTCACTTCAATGTTTTTTAAACTTATTTGAACTCCGGACTTCTTTTGTGTTGAGTATGCAGCATTCAAAGCGACGTCATCAATTTCCATCATGTTCTGACATCATTTGTTGTTTTTCGGTCATTTACCTAATTGTTTAGAGAGCTAAATGACCGTGAAATCGAAAATCACTACAGAATGAACTCTGAAAATGTTGAAACTTGGGATGGTATCATCATTTCACCCGCATAGCATGTGCGAAAGAGTAGAGAGGGTCACGGAAAAACTGGACGCACTTCGTGTACAAACTGGACAAACTCTTTCGGAGTATCAGGGTTTCGGACGAGAACTCATCTGTTACACGGGCACTTCAATGTTTTTTAAACTTATTTGAACTCC
>NC_041392.1:135427157-135427475 GCF_002162155.2 Triticum dicoccoides | reverse complement strand
ACGGCAAAAACTGGACGCACTTCGTGTACAAACTGGACAAACTCTTTCGAAGTATCAGGGTTTCGGACGAGAAGTCATCTGTTACACGGGCACTTCAATGTTTTTAAACTTATTTGAACTCCGGACTTCTTTTGTGTTGAGTATGCAGCATTCAAAGCGACGTCATCAATTTCCAACATGTTCTGACAACATTTGTTGTTTTTCGGTCATTTACCTAATTGTTTAGAGAGCTAAATGACCGTGAAATCGAAAATCACTACAAAATGAACTCTGAAAATGTTGAAACTTGGGATGGTATCATCATTTCACCCGCATAGC
>NC_041392.1:135422433-135425225 GCF_002162155.2 Triticum dicoccoides | reverse complement strand
GAAAGAGTAGAGAGGGTCACGGAAAAACTGGACGCACTTCGTGTACAAACTGGACAAACTCTTTCGGAGTATCAGGGTTTCGGACGAGAACTCATCTGTTACACGGGCACTTCAATGTTTTTTAAACTTATTTGAACTCCAGACTTCTTTTGTGTTCAGTATGCAGCATTCAAAGCGACGTCATCAATTTCCAACATGTTCTGACAACATTTGTTGTTTTCCGGTCATTTACCTAATTGTTTAGAGAGCTAAATGACCATGAAATTGAAAATCACAACAAAATAAACTCTGAATATGTTGAAACTTGGCATGGTATCATCATTTCACCCGCATAGCATGTGCGAAAGAGTAGAGAGGGTCACGGCAAAAAACTGGACGCACTTCGTGTACAAACTGGACAAACTCTTTCGGAGTATCAGGGTTTCGGACGAGAACTCATCTCTTACACGGGCACTTCAATGTTATTTAAACTTATTTGAACTCCGGACTTCTTTTGTGTTCAATATGCAGCATTCAGAGCGAAGTCTTCAATTTCCAACATGTTCTGACATCATTTGTTGTTTTTCGGTCATTTACCTAATTATTTAGAGAGCTAAATGACCGTGAAATTGAAAATCACTACAAAATGAACTCTGAAAATATTGAAATCTGGCATGGTATCATCATTTCACCCGCATAGCATGCACGAAAGAGTAGAGAGGGTGACGGCAAAAACTGGACGCACTTCGTGTACAAACTGGACAAACTCTTTCGGAGTATCAGGGTTTCGGACGAGAACTCATCTATTACACGGGCACTTCAATGTTTTTTAAACTTATTTGAACTCCGGACTTCTTTTGTGTTGAGTATGCAGCATTCAAAGAGACGTCATCAATTTCCAACATGTTCTGACATCATTTGTTGTTTTCGGTCATTTACTTAATTGTTTAGAGAGCTAAATGACCGTGAAATCGAAAATCACTACAAAATGAACTCTAAAAATGTTGAAATTGGCATGGTATCATCATTTCACCCGCATAGCACGTGCGAAAGAGTAGAGATGGTCACAGCAAAAACTGGACGCACTTCGTGTACAAACTGGACAAACTCTTTCGGAGTATCAGGGTTTCGGACGAGAACTCATCTGTTACACGGGCACTTCAATGTTTTTTAAACTTATTTGAACTCCGGACTTCTTTTGTGTTGAGTATGCAGCATTCAAAGCGACGTCATCAGTTTCCAACATGTTCTGACATCATTGGTTGTTTTTCGGTCATTTACCTAATTGTTTAGAGAGCTAAATGACCGTGAAATCGAAAATCACTACAAAATGAACTCTGAAAATGTTGAAACTTGGGCTGGTATCATCATTTCACCCGCATAGCATGTGCGAAAGAGTAGAGAGGGTCACGGCAAAAACTGGACGCACTTCGTGTACAAACTTGACAAACTCTTTCGGAGTATCAGGGTTTCGGACGAGAACTCATCTGTTACATGGGCACTTCAATGTTTTTTAAACTTATTTGAACTCCGGACTTCTTTTATGTTCAGTATGCAGCGTTCAAAGCGATGTCATCAATTTCCTACATGTTCTGACATCATTTGATGTTTTTCGGTCATTTACCTAATTGTTAGAGAGCTAAATGACCGTGAAATTGAAAATCACTACAAAATGAACTCCGAAAATGTTGAAACCTGGCATGGTATCATCATTTCACCCGCATAGCATGTGCGAAAGAGTAGAGAGGGTCACGGCAAAAACTAGACGCACTTCGTGTACAAACTGGACAAACTCTTTCGGAGTATCAGGGTTTCGGACGAGAACTCATCTGTTACACGGCCACTTCAATGTTTTTTAAACTTATTTGAATTCCGGACTTCTTTTGTGTTGAGTATGCAGCATTCAAAGCGACGTCATCAATTTCCAAAATGCTCTGACATCATTTGTTGTTTTTCGGTCATTTACCTAATTGTTTAGAGAGCTAAATGACCATGAAATCGAAAATCACTACAAAATGAACTCTGAAAATATTGAAACTTGGCATGGTATCATCATTACACCCGCATAGCATGTGCGAAAGAGTAGAGAGGGTCACGGCAAAAACTGGACGCACTTCGTGTACAAACTGGACAAACTCTTTCGAAGTATCAGGGTTTCGAACGAGAACTCATCTGTTACACGGGCACTTCAATGTTTTTCAACTTATTTGAACTCCGGACTTCTTTTGTGTTCAGTATGCAGCATTCAAAGCGACATCATCGATTTCCAACATGTTCTGACATCATTTGATGTTTTTCGGTCATTTACCTAATTGCTTAGAGAGCTAAATGACCGTGAAATTGAAAATCACTACAAAATGAACTCTGAAAATGTTGAAAGTTGGCATGGTATCATCATTTCACCCGCATAGCACGTGCGAAATAGTAGAGAGGGTCACAGCAAAAACTGGACGCACTTCATGTACAAACTGGACAAACTCTTTCGGAGTATCAGGGTTTCGGACGAGAACTCATCTGTTACACGGGCACTTCAATGTTTTTTAAACTTATTTGAACTCCGGACTTCTTTTGTGTTGAGTATGCAGCATTCAAAGCGATGTCAACAATTTCCAACATGTTCTCACATCATTTGTTGTTTTTCGGTCATTTACCTAATTGTTTAGAGAGCTAAATGACCGTGAAATCGAAAATCACTACAAAATGAACTCTGAAAATGTTGAAACTTGGGATGGTATCATCATTTCACCCGCATAGCATGTGCGAAAGAGTAGAGAGGGTGACGGCAAAAACTGGACGCACTTCGTGTACAAACT
>NC_041392.1:135421496-135422423 GCF_002162155.2 Triticum dicoccoides | reverse complement strand
TTAGAGAGCTAAATGACCGTGAAATTGAAAATCACTACAAAATGAACTCTGAAAATGTTGAAAGTTGGCATGGTATCATCATTTCACCCGCATAGCACGTGCGAAATAGTAGAGAGGGTCACAGCAAAAACTGGACGCACTTCATGTACAAACTGGACAAACTCTTTCGGAGTATCAGGGTTTCGGACGAGAACTCATCTGTTACACGGGCACTTCAATGTTTTTTAAACTTATTAGAACTCCAGACTTCTTTTGTGTTGAGTATGCAGCATTCAAAGCGATGTCATGAATTTCCAACATGTTCTCACATCATTTGTTGTTTTTCGGTCATTTACCTAATTGTTTAGAGAGCTAAATGACCGTGAAATCGAAAATCACTACAAAATGAACTCTGAAAATGTTGAAACTTGGGTTGGTATCATAATTTCACCCGCATAGCATGTGGAAAGAGTAGAGAGGGTGACGGCAAAAACTGGACGCACTTCGTGTACAAACTGGACAAACTCTTTCGGAGTATCAGGGTTTCGGACGAGAACTCATCTGTTACACGGTCACTTCAATGTTTTTTAAACTTATTTGAACTCCGGACTTCTTTTGTGTTGAGTATGCAGCATTCAAAGCGACGTCATCAATTTCCATCATGTTCTGACATCATTTGTTGTTTTTCGGTCATTTACCTAATTGTTTAGAGAGCTAAATGACCGTGAAATCGAAAATCACTACAGAATGAACTCTGAAAATGTTGAAACTTGGGATGGTATCATCATTTCACCCGCATAGCATGTGCGAAAGAGTAGAGAGGGTCACGGAAAAACTGGACGCACTTCGTGTACAAACTGGACAAACTCTTTCGGAGTATCAGGGTTTCGGACGAGAACTCATCTGTTACACGGGCACTTCAATGTTTTTTAAACTTATTTGAACTCC
>NC_041392.1:135421002-135421486 GCF_002162155.2 Triticum dicoccoides | reverse complement strand
TTTTCGGTCATTTACCTAATTGTTAGAGAGCTAAATGACCGTGAAATTGAAAATCACTACAAAATGAACTCTGAAAATGTTGAAACTTGGCATGGTATCATCATTTCACCCGCATAGCATGTGCGAAAGAGTAGAGAGGGTCACGGCAAAAACTAGACGCACTTCGTGTACAAACTGGACAAACTCTTTCGGAGTATTAGGGTTTCGGACGAGAACTCATCTGTTACACGGGCACTTCAATGTGTTTTAAACTTATTTGAACTCCGGACTTCTTTTGTTTTGAGTATGCAGCATTCAAAGCGACGTCATCAATTTCCAACATGCTCTGACATCATTTGTTGTTTTTCGGTCATTTACCTAATTGTTTAGAGAGCTAAATGACCGTGAAATCGAAAATCACTACAAAATGAACTCTGAAAATATTGAAACTTGGCATGGTATCATCATTACACCCGCATAGCATGTGTGAAAGAGTAGAGAGGGT
>NC_041392.1:135419951-135420481 GCF_002162155.2 Triticum dicoccoides | reverse complement strand
TTTTTAAACTTATTTGAACTCCGGACTTCTTTTGTGTTGAGTATGCAGCATTCAAAGCGACGTCATCAGTTTCCAACATGTTCTGACATCATTGGTTGTTTTTCGGTCATTTACCTAATTGTTTAGAGAGCTAAATGACCGTGAAATCGAAAATCACTACAAAATGAACTCTGAAAATGTTGAAACTTGGGCTGGTATCATCATTTCACCCGCATAGCATGTGCGAAAGAGTAGAGAGGGTCACGGCAAAAACTGGACGCACTTCGTGTACAAACTTGACAAACTCTTTCGGAGTATCAGGGTTTCGGACGAGAACTCATCTGTTACATGGGCACTTCAATGTTTTTTAAACTTATTTGAACTCCGGACTTCTTTTGTGTTCAATATGCAGCGTTCAAAGCGATGTCATCAATTTCCTACATGTTCTGACATCATTTGATGTTTTTCGGTCATTTACCTAATTGTTAGAGAGCTAAATGACCGTGAAAATGAAAATCACTACAAAATGAACTCTGAAAATGTTGAAACCT
>NC_041392.1:135412521-135419929 GCF_002162155.2 Triticum dicoccoides | reverse complement strand
GTGTACAAACTGGACAAACTCTTTCGGAGTATCAGGGTTTCGGACGAGAACTCATCTATTACACGGGCACTTCAATATTTTTTAAACTTATTTGAACTCCGGACTTCTTTTGTGTTCAGTATGCAGCATTCAAAGCGACGTCATCAATTTCCTACATGTTCTAACATCATTTGATGTTTTTCGGTCATTTACCTAATTGTTAGAGAGCTAAATGACCGTGAAATTAAAAATCACTACAAAATGAACTCTGAAAATGTTGAAACCTGGCATGGTATCACCATTTCACCCGCATAGCATGTGCGAAAGAGTAGAGAGGGTCACGACAAAAACTGGACGCACTTCATGTACAAACTGGACAAACTCTTTCGGAGTATCAGGGTTTCGGACGAGAACTCATCTGTTACACGGGCACTTCAATGTTTTTTAAACTTATTTGAACTCCGGACTTCTTTTGTGTTCAGTATGCAACATTCAAAGCGATGTCATCAATTTCCTGAAGGAAATATGCCCTAGAGGCAATAATAAAGTTATTATTTATTTCCTTATAATCATGATAAATGTTTATTATTCATGCTAGAATTGTATTTTCCGGAAACATAATACATGTGTGAATACATAGACAAACAGAGTGTCACTAGTATGCCTCTACTTGACTAGCTCGTTAATCAAAGATGGTTATGTTTCCTAACCATGAACAATGAGTTGTTATTTGATTAACGAGGTCACATCATTAGTAGAATGATCTGATTGACATGACCCATTCCATTAGCTTAGCACCTGATCGTTTAGTATGTTGCTATTGCTTTCTTCATGACTTATACATGTTCCTACGACTATGAGATTATGCAACTCCCGTTTACCGGAGGAACACTTTGGGTACTACCAAACGTCACAACGTAAATGGGTGATTATAAAGGAGTACTACAGGTATCTCCAATGGTCGATGTTGGGTTGGCGTATTTCGAGATTAGGATTTGTCACTCCGATTGTCGGAGAGGTATCTCTGGGCCCTCTCGGTAATACACATCACATAAGCCTTGCAAGCATTACAACTAATATGTTAGTTGTGAGATGATGTATTACGGAACGAGTAAAGAGACTTGCCGTTAACGAGATTGAACTAGGTATTGGATACCGACGATCGAATCTCGGGCAAGTAACATACCGATGACAAAGGGAACAACGTATGTTGTTATGCGGTCTGACCGATAAAGATCTTCGTAGAATATGTAGGAGCCAATATGGGCATCCAGGTCCCGCTATTGGTTATTGACCAGAGACATGTCTCGGTCATGTCTACATTGTTCTCGAACCCGTAGGGTCCGCACGCTTAAGGTTACGATGACAGTTATATTATGAGTTTATGAGTTTTGATGTACCGAAGGAGTTCGGAGTCCCGGATGAGATCGGGGACATGACGAGGAGTCTCGAAATGGTCGAGACGTAAAGATCGATATATTGGACGACTATATTCGGAGTTCGGAAAGGTTCCGAGTGATTCGGGTATTTTCCGGAGTACCGGGGGGTTACGGGAATACGGGGAAGAGTATTGGGCCTTGATGGGCTTTAGTGGGAAGAGGAGAAAAAGGCTGCCCCCCCCCCTCCCCTCTAGTCCGAATTGGACTAGGGAAAAGGGGGCCGGCCACCTCTCCTTCTCCTCCTATTCCTTCTCCCTTCCTCCCCTCTTGGTGGACTCCTACTAGGACTTGGAGTCCTAGTAGGACTCCCTATCCTGGCCGCACCTTTGCCTTGGCCAGCCTCCCCTCCTCTCCTCCTTTATATACGGAGGCAGGGGCACCTCTAAACACATAAGTTGACACAAGTTGATCCACGTGATCGATTCCTTAGCCGTGTGCGGTGCCCCCTGCCACCATATTCCTCGATAATACTGTAGCGGAGTTTAGGCGAAGCCCTGCTGCTGTAGTTCATCAAGATCGTCACCACGCCGTCATGCTGACGAAACTCTTCCCCGACACTTTGCTGGATCGGAGTCCGGGGATCGTCATCGGGCTGAACGTGTGCTCGAACTCGGAGGTGCCGTAGTTTCGGTGCTTGATCGGTTGGATCGTGAAGACGTACGACTACTTCCTCTACGTCGTGTCATCGCTTCCGCAGTCGGTCTGCGTTGGGTACGTAGACAACACTCTCCCCTCGTTGCTATGCATCACATGATCCTGTGTGCGCGTAGGAAAATTTTGAAATTACTACGAAACCCAACAGTGGTATCAGAGCCTAGGTTAATGATGTTGATGTTATATGCACGAGTAGAACACAAGTGAGTTGTGGACGATACAAGTCATACTGCCTACCAGCATGTCATATTTTGGTTCAGCGGTATTGTTGGACGAGACGACCCGGACCAACCTTACGCGTACGCTTACGCGAGACCGGTTCCCTCGACGTGCTTTGCACAGAGATGGCTTGCGGGCGACTGCCTCTCCAACTTTAGTTGAACCAAGTATGGCTACGCCCGGTCCTTGCGAAGGTTAAAACGGAGTCTATTTGACAAACTATCGTTGTGGTTTTGATGCGTAGGTGAGATTGGTTCTTACTTAAGCCCGTAGCAGCCACGTAAAACATGCAACAACAAGGTAGAGGACGTCTAACTTGTTTTTGCAGGGCATGTTGTGATGTGATATGGTCAAGGCATGATGCTGAATTTTATTGTATGAGATGATCATGTTTTGTAACCAAGTTATCGGCAACTGGCAGGAGCCATATGGTTGTCGCTTTATTGTATGCAATGCAATCGCGATGTAATGCTTTACTTTATTACTAAACGGTAGTGATAGTCGTGGAAGCATAAGATTGGCGAGACGACAACGATGCTACGATGGAGATCAAGGTGTCGCGCCGGTGACGATGGTGATCATGACGGTGTTTCGGAGATGGAGATCACAAGCACAAGATAATGATGGCCATATCATATCACTTATATTGATTGCATGTGATGTTTATCTTTTTATGCATCTTATCTTGCTTTGATTGACGGTAGCATTATAAGATGATCTCTCACTAAATTATCAAGAAGTGTTCTCCCTGAGTATGCACCGTTGCAAAAGTTCTTCGTGCTGAGACACCACGTGATGATCGGGTGTGATAGGCTCTACGTTCAAATACAACGGGTGCAAAACAGTTGCGCACGCAGAATACTCAGGTTAAACTTGACGAGCCTAGCATATGCAGATATGGCCTCGGAACACGGAGACCGAAAGGTCGAGCGTGAATCATATAGTAGATATGATCAACATAATGATGTTCACCGATGAAACTACTCCATCTCACGTGATGATCGGATATGGTTTAGTTGATTTGGATCACGTGATCACTTAGAGGATTAGAGAGATGTCTATCTAAGTGGGAGTTCTTTAATAATATGATTAATTGAACTTAAAATTTATCATGAACTTAGTCCCTGATAGTATCTTGCTTGTTTATGTTGATTGTAGATAGATGGCTCGTGCTGTTGTTCCGTTAAATTTTAATGCGTTCCTTGAGAAAGCAAAGTTGAAAGATGATGGTAGCAATTACACGGACTGGGTCCGTAACTTGAGGATTATCCTCATTGCTGCACAGAAGAATTACGTCCTGGAAGCACCGCTGGGTGCCAGGCCTGCTGCTGGAGCAACGCCAGATGTTATGAACGTCTGGCAGAGCAAAGCTGATGACTACTCGATAGTTCAGTGTGCCATGCTTTACGGCTTAGAATCGGGACTTCAACGACGTTTTGAACGTCATGGAGCATATGAGATGTTCCAGGAGTTGAAGTTAATATTTCAAGCAAATGCCCGGATTGAGAGATATGAAGTCTCCAATAAGTTCTATAGCTGCAAGATGGAAGAGAACAGTTCTGTCAGTGAGCATATACTCAAAATGTCTGGGTATAATAATCACTTGATTCAATTGGGAGTTAATCTTCCAGATAATTGCGTCATTGACAGAATTCTCCAATCACTGCCACCAAGCTACAAGAGCTTCGTGATGAACTATAATATGCAAGGGATGAACAAGACTATTCCCGAGCTCTTCGCAATGCTAAAAGCTGCGGAGGTAGAAATCAAGAAGGAGCATCAAGTGTTGATGGTTAACAAGACCACTAGTTTCAAGAAAAAGGGCAAAGGGAAGAAAAAGGGGAACTTCAAAAAGAACGGCAAGCAAGTTGCTGCTCAAGAGAAGAAACCCAAGTCTAGACCTAAGCCTGAAACTGAGTGCTTCTACTGCAAGCAGACTGGTCACTGGAAGCGGAACTGCCCCAAGTATTTGGCGGATAAGAAGGATGGCAAGGTGAACAAAGGTATATGTGATATACATGTTATTGATGTGTACCTTACCAATGCTCGCAGTAGCACCTGGGTATTTGATACTGGTTCTGTTGCTAATATTTGCAACTCGAAACAGGGACTACAGAATAAGCGGGCACTGGCAAAGGACGAGGTGACGATGCGCGTGGGAAACGGTTCCAAAGTCGATGTGATCGCGGTCGGCACGCTACCTCTACATCTACCTTCGGGATTAATATTAGACCTAAATAATTGTTATTTGGTGCCAGCGTTGAGCATGAACATTATATCTGGATCTTGTTTAATGCGAGAAGGTTATTCATTTAAATCAGAGAATAATGGTTGTTCTATTTATATGAGTAATATCTTTTATGGTCATGCACCCTTGAAGAGTGGTCTATTCTTACTAAATCTCGATAGTAGTAATACACATATTCATAATGTTGAAACCAAAAGATACAAAGTTGATAATGAAAGTGCAACTTATTTGTGGCACTGTCGTTTAGGTCATATCGGTGTAAAACGCATGAAGAAACTCCATACTAATGGACTTTTGGAACCACTTGATTATGAATCACTTGGTACTTGCGAACCGTGCCTCATGGGCAAGATGACTAAAACACCGTTCTCCGGTACTATGGAGAGAGCAACAGATTTGTTGGAAATCATACATACCGATGTATGTGGTCCGATGAATATTGAGGCTCGTGGCGGATATCGTTATTTTCTCACCTTCACAGATGATTTGAGCAGATATGGATATATCTACTTAATGAAGCATAAGTCTGAAACATTTGAAAAGTTCAAAGAATTTCAGAGTGAAGTTGAAAATCATCGTAACAAGAAAATAAAGTTTCTACGATCTGATCGTGGAGGAGAATATTTGAGTTACGAGTTTGGTGTACATTTGAAAAAACTGTGGAATAGTTTCGCAACTCACGCCCCCCGGAACACCACAGCGTAATGGTGTGTCCGAACGTCGTAATCGTACTTTACTAGATATGGTGCGATCTATGATGTCTCTTACAGATTTACCGCTATCATTTTGGGGATATGCTTTAGAGACGGCCGCATTCACGTTAAATAGGGCACCATCAAAATCCGTTGAGACGACGCCTTATGAACTATGGTTTGGCAAGAAACTAAAGTTGTCGTTTCTTAAAGTTTGGGGCTGCGATGCTTATGTGAAAAAGCTTCAACCTGATAAGCTCGAACCCAAATCGGAGAAATGTGTATTCATAGGATACCCAAAGGAAACTGTTGGGTACACCTTCTATCACAGATCCGAAGGCAAAACATTTGTTGCTAAGAATGGATCATTTCTAGAGAAGGAGTTTCTCTCGAAAGAAGTGAGTGGGAGGAAAGTAGAACTTGACGAGGTAACTGTACCTGCTCCCTTACTGGAAAGTAGTTCATCACAAAAAACTGTTTCAGTGACACCTACACCAGTTAGTGAGGAAGCCAATGATAATGATCATGAAACTTCAGATCAAGATACTACTGAACTTCGTAGATCAACCAGAGTAAGATCCGCACCAGAGTGGTACGGTAATCCTGTTCTGGAGGTCATGCTACTAGATCATGATGAACCTACGAACTATGAAGAAGCGATGGTGAGCCCAGATTAAGCAAAGTGGCTAGAAGCCATGAAATCTGAGATGGGATCCATGTATGAGAACAAAGTATGGACTTTGGTTGACTTGCCCGATGATCGGCAAGCGATTGAGAATAAATGGATCTTTAAGAAGAAGACTGACGCTGATGGTAATATTACTGTCTACAAAGCTCGACTTGTCGCAAAAGGTTTTCGGCAAGTTCAAGGAATTGACTACGATGAGACCTTCTCACCCGTAGCGATGCTTAAGTCCGTCCGAATCATGTTAGCAATTGCCGCATTTTATGATTATGAAATTTGGCAAATGGATGTCAAAACTACATTCCTGAATGGATTCCTGGAAGAAGAGTTGTATATGATGCAACCAGAAGGTTTTGTCGATCCAAAGGGAGCTAACAAAGTGTGCAAGCTCCAGCGATCCATTTATGGACTGGTGCAAGCCTCTCGGAGTTGGAATAAATGTTTTGATAGTGTGATCAAAGCATTTGGTTTTATACAGACTTTTGGAGAAGCCTGTATTTACAAGAAAGTGAGTGGGAGCTCTGTAGCATTTCTGATATTATATGTGGATGACATATTACTGATTGGAAATGATATAGAATTTCTGGATAGCATAAAGGGATACTTGAATAAAAGTTTTTCAATGAAAGACCTCGGTGAAGCTGCTTACATATTAGGCATTAAGATCTATAGAGACAGATCAAGACGCTTAATTGTACTTTCACAAAGCACATACCTTGACAAAATTTTCAAGAAATTCAAAATGGATCAAGCAAAGAAAGGGTTCTTGCCTGTGTTACAAGGTGTGAAATTGAGTAAGACTCAATGCCCGACCACTGCAGAAGATAGAGAGAATATGAAAGATGTTCCCTATGCATCAGCCATAGGCTCTATCATGTATGCAATGCTGTGTACCAGACCTGATGTGTGCCTTGCTATAAGTTTAGCAGGGAGGTACCAAAGTAATCCAGGAATGGATCACTGGACAGCAGTCAAGAACATCCTGAAATACCTGAAAAGGACTAAGGATATGTTTCTCGTATATGGAAGTGACAAAGAGCTCATCGTAAAAGGTTACGTTGATGCAAGCTTTGACACTGATCCGGACGATTCTAAATCGCAAACCGGATACGTGTTTGCATTAAACGGTGGAGCTGTCAGTTGGTGCAGTTCTAAACAAAGCGTCGTAGCGGGATCTACATGTGAAGCGGAATACATAGCTGCTTCGGAAGCAGCAAATGAAGGAGTCTGGATGAAGGAGTTCATATCCGATCTAGGTGTCATACCTAGTGCATCGGGTCCAATGAAAATCTTTTGTGACAATACTGGTGCAATTGCCTTGGCAAAGGAATCCAGATTTCACAAAAGGACCAAACACATCAAGAGACGCTTCAACTCCATCCGGGATCTAGTCCAGGTGGGAGACATAGAGATTTGCAAGATACATACGGATCTGAATATTGCAGACCCGTTGACTAAGCCTCTTCCACGAGCAAAACATGATCAGCACCAA
>NC_041392.1:135410150-135412511 GCF_002162155.2 Triticum dicoccoides | reverse complement strand
AAAAACTGGACGCACTTCGTGTACAAACTGGACAAACTCTTTCGAAGTATCAGGGTTTCGGACGAGAACTCATCTGTTACACGGGCACTTCAATGTTTTTAAACTTATTTGAACTCTGGACTTCTTTTGTGTTCAGTATGCAGCATTCAAAGCGACGTCATCAATTTCCAACATGTTCTGACATCATTTGATGTTTTTCGGTCATTTACCTAATTGTTTAGAGAGCTAAATGACCGTGAAATTGAAAATCACTACAAAATGAACTCTGAAAATGTTGAAACTTGGCATGGTATCATCATTTCACCCGCATAGCACGTGCGAAATAGTAGAGAGGGTCACAGCAAAAACTGGACGCACTTCATGTACAAACTGGACAAACTCTTTCGGAGTATCAGGGTTTCGGACGAGAACTCATCTGTTACACGGGCACTTCAATGTTTTTTAAACTTATATGAACTCCGGACTTCTTTTGTGTTGAGTATGCAGCATTCAAAGCAACGTCATCAATTTCCAACATGTTCTAACATCATTGGTTGTTTTTCGGTCATTTACCTAATTGTTTAGAGAGCTAAATGACCGTGAAATCGAAAATCACTACAAAATGAACTCTGAAAATGTTGAAACTTGGGATGGTATCATCATTTCACCCGCATAGCATGTGCGAAAGAGTAGAGAGGGTCACGGCAAAAACTGGACGCACTTCGTGTACAAACTTGACAAACTCTTTCGGAGTATTAGGGTTTTGGACGAGAACTCATCTGTTACATGGGCACTTCAATGTTTTTCAAACTTATTTGAACTCTGGACTTCTTTTGTGTTCAGTATGCAGCGTTGAAAGCGACGTCATCAATTTCCTACATGTTCTGACATCATTTGATATTTTTCGGTCATTTACCTAATTGTTAGAGAGCTAAATGACCGTGAAATTGAAAATCACTACAAAATGAACTCTGAAAATGTTGAAACTTGGCATGGTATCATCATTTCACCCGCATAGCATGTGCGAAAGAGTAGAGAGGGTCACGGCAAAAACTAGACGCACTTCATGTACAAACTGGACAAACTCTTTCGGAGTATTAGGGTTTCGGACGAGAACTCATCTGTTACACGGGCACTTCAATGTGTTTTAAACTTATTTGAACTCCGGACTTCTTTTGTGTTGAGTATGCAGCATTCAAAGCGACGTCATCAATTTCCAACATGCTCTGACATCATTTGCTGTTTTTCGGTCATTTACCTAATTGTTTAGAGAGCTAAATGACCGTGAAATCGAAAATCACTACAAAATGAACTCTGAAAATATTGAAACTTGGCATGGTATCATCATTACACCCGCATAGCATGTGCGAAAGAGTAGAGAGGGTCACGGCAAAAACTGGACGCACTTCGTGTACAAACTGGACAAACTCTTTCGAAGTATCAGGGTTTCGGACGAGAAGTCATCTGTTACACGGGCACTTCAATGTTTTTAAACTTATTTGAACTCCGGACTTCTTTTGCGTTGAGTATGCAGCATTCAAAGCGACGTCATCAATTTCCAACATGTTCTGACAACATTTGTTGTTTTTCGGTCATTTACCTAATTGTTTAGAGAGCTAAATGACCGTGAAATCGAAAATCACTACAAAATGAACTCTGAAAATGTTCAAACTTGGGATGGTATCATCATTTCACCCGCATAGCATGTGCGAAAGAGTAGAGAGGGTCACGAAAAAACTGGACGCACTTCGTGTACAAACTGGACAAACTCTTTCGGACTATCAGGGTTTCGGACGAGAACTCATCTGTTACACGGGCACTTCAATGTTTTTTAAACTTATTTGAACTCCGGACTTCTTTTGTGTTCAGTATGCAGCATTCAAAGCGACGTCATCAATTTCCAACATGTTCTGACAACATTTGTTGTTTTTCGGTCATTTACCTAATTGTTTAGAGAGCTAAATGACCATGAAATTGAAAATCACAACAAAATAAACTCTGAATATGTTGAAACTTGGCATGGTATCATCATTTCACCCGCATAGCATGTGCGAAAGAGTAGAGAGGGTCACGGCAAAAAACTGGACGCACTTCGTGTACAAACTGGACAAACTCTTTCGGAGTATCAGGGTTTCGGACGAGAACTCATCTCTTACACGGGCACTTCAATGTTATTTAAACTTATTTGAACTCCGGACTTCTTTTATGTTCAATATGCAGCATTCAGAGTGAAGTCTTCAATTTCCAACATGTTCTGACATCATTTGTTGTTTTTCGGTCATTTACCTAATTATTTAGAGAGCTAAATGACCGTGAAATTGAAAATCACTACGAAATGAACTCTGAAAATATTGAAATCAGGCATGGTATCATCATTTCACC
>NC_041392.1:135404549-135405104 GCF_002162155.2 Triticum dicoccoides | reverse complement strand
TTGGCATGGTATCATCATTTCACCCGCATAGCACGTGCGAAATAGTAGAGAGGGTCACAGCAAAAACTGGACGCACTTCATGTACAAACTGGACAAACTCTTTCGGAGTATCAGGGTTTCGGACGAGAACTCATCTGTTACACGGGCACTTCAATGTTTTTTAAACTTATTTGAACTCCGGACTTCTTTTGTGTTGAGTATGCAGCATTCAAAGCGACGTCATCAATTTCCAACATGTTCTGACATCATTTGTTGTTTTTCGGTCATTTACCTAATTGTTTAGAGAGCTAAATGACCGTGAAATCGAAAATCACTACAAAATGAACTTTGAAAATGTTGAAACTTGGGATGGTATCATCATTTCACCCGCATAGCATGTGCGAAAGAGTAGAGAGGGTCAAGGCAAAAACTGGATGCACTTCGTGTACAAACTGGACAAACTCTTTCGGAGTATGAGGGTTTCGGATGAGAACTCATCTGTTACACGAGCACTTCAATGTTTTTTAAACTTATTTGAACTCCGGACTTCTTTTGTGTTGAGTATGCAGCATTCAA
>NC_041392.1:135401023-135401605 GCF_002162155.2 Triticum dicoccoides | reverse complement strand
TGAAATTGAAAATCACTACAAAATGAACTCTGAAAATGTTGAAACCTGGCATGGTATCATCATTTTACGCGCATAGCATGTGCGAAAGAGTAGAGAGGGTCACGGCAAAAACTGGACGCACTTCGTGTACAAACTGGACAAACTCTTTCGGAGTATCAGGGTTTCGGACGAGAACTCATCTGTTACACGGGCACTTCAATGTTTTTTAAACTTATTTGAAATCCGAACTTCTTTTGTGTTCAGTATGCAACATTCAAAGCGACGTCATCAATTTCCAACATGTTCTGACATCATTTTATGTTTTTCGGTCATTTACCTAATTGTTTAGAGAGCTAAATGACCGTGAAATTGAAAATCACTACAAAATGAACTCTGAAAATGTTGAAACTTCGCATGGTATCATCATTTCACACGCATAGCATGTGCGAAAGTGTAGAGAGGGTCACGGCAAAAACTGGACGCACTTCGTGTACAAACTGGACAAACTCTTTCGGAGTATCACGATTTCGGACGAGAACTCATCTGTTACACGGGCACTTCAATGTTTTTTAAACTTATTTGAACTTCAGACTTCTTTTGTGT
>NC_041392.1:135399343-135400499 GCF_002162155.2 Triticum dicoccoides | reverse complement strand
AATATTTTTTAAATTTATTTGAACTCCAGACTTCTTTTGTGTTCAGTATGCATCATTCAAAGCGACGCCATCAATTTCCTACATATTCTGACATCATTTGATGTTTTTCGGTCATTTACATAATTGTTAGAGAGTTAAATGACCGTGAAATTGAAAATCACTACAAAATGAACTCTGAAAATGTTGAAACCTGGCATGGTATCATCATTTCACCCGCATAGCATGTGCGAAAGAGTAGAGAGGGTCACGGCAAAAACTAGACGCACTTCGTGTACAAACTGGACAAACTCTTTCGGAGTATCAGGGTTTCGGACGAGAACTCATCTGTTACACGAGCACTTCAATGTTTTATAAACTTATTTGAACTTCAGACTTCTTTTGTGTTCATTATGCAACATTCAAAGCAACGTCATCAATTTCCAACATGTTCTGACATCATTTGTTGTTTTTCGGTCATTTACCTAATTGTTTAGAGAGCTAAATGACCGTGAAATTGAAAATCACTACAAAATGAACTCTGAAAATGTCGAAACTTGGCATGATATCATCATTACACTAGCATAGCATGTGCGAAAGAGTAGAGAGGTTCACGGCAAAAACTGGACGCACTTCGTGTACAAACTGGACAAACTCTTTCGGAGTATCAGGGTTTCGGACGAGAACTCATCTGTTACACGGCCACTTTAATGTTTTTTAAACTTATTTGAACTCCGGACTTTTTTTGTGTTCAGTATGAAGCATTCAAAGCGACATCATCAATTTCCTACATGTTCTGACATCATTTGATGTTTTTCGGTCATTTACCTAATTGTTTCGAGAACTAAATGACCGTGAAATTGAAAATCACTACAAAATTAACTCTGAAAATGATGAAACCTGGCATGGTATCATCATTTCACCCGCATAGAATGTGCGAAAGAGTGGAGAGGGTCACGGCAAAAACTAGACGCACTTCGTGTACAAACTGGACAAACTCTTTCGGAGTATCAGGGTTTCGGACGAGAACTCATCTGTTACACGGGCACTTCAATGTTTTTTAAACTTATTTGAACTCCGGACTTCTTTTGTGTTTAGTATGCATCATTCAAAGCGACGTCATCAATTTCCAACATGTTCTAACATCATTTGTTATTTTTCGGTCATTTATCTAATTGTT
>NC_041392.1:135397307-135398871 GCF_002162155.2 Triticum dicoccoides | reverse complement strand
GCGACGTCATCAATTTCCAACATGTTCTGACATCATTTGTTGTTTTTCGGTCATTTACCTAATTGTTTAGAGAGCTAAATGACCGTGAAATTGAAAATCACTACAAAATAAACTCTGAAAATATTGAAATTTGGCATGGTATCATCATTTCACCCGCACAGCATGCGCGAAAGAGTAGAGAGGGTGACGGCAAAAACTGGACGCACTTCGTGTACAAACTGGATAAACTCTTTCGGAGTATCAGGGTTTCGGACGAGAACTCATCTATTACACGGGCACTTCAATGTTTTTTAAACTTATTTGAACTCCGGACTTCTTTTGTGTTGAGTATGCAGCATTCAAAGCGACATCATCAATTTCCAACATGTTCTGACATCATTTGTTGTTTTTCGGTCATTTACCTAATTGTTTAGAGAGCTAAATGACTGTGAAATTGAAAATCACTACAAAATGAACTTTGAAAATGTTGAAACTTGGGATGGTATCATCATTTTACGAGCATAGCATGTGCGAAAGAGTAGAGAGGGTCACGGCAAAAACTAGACGCACTTCGTGTACAAACTGGACAAACTCTTTCGGAGTATCAGGGTTTCGGACGAGAACTCATCTATTACACGGGCACTTCAATGTTTTTTAAACTTATTTGAACTCCGGACTTCTTTTGTGTTCAGTATGCAGCATTCAAAGCGACATCATCAATTTCCAACATGTTCTGACATCATTTGTTGTTTTTCGGTCATTTACCTAATTGTTTAGAGAGCTAAATGACCGTGAAATCGAAAATCACTACAAAATGAACCCTAAAAATATTGAAACTTGGCATGGTATCATCATTACACCCGCAGAGCATGTACGAAAGAGTAGAGAGGGTCACGGCAAAAACTGGACGCACTTCGTGTACAAACTGGACAAACTCCTTCGAAGTATCAGGGTTTCGGACGAGAACTCATCTATTACACGGGCACGTCAATGTTTTTTAAACTTATTTGAACTCCACACTTCTTTTGTGTTGAGTATGCAGCATTCAAAGCGACGTCATCAATTTCCAACATGTTCTGATATCATTTGTTGTTTTCGGTCATTTACCTAATTGTTTAGAGAGCTAAATGACCGTGAAATCGAAAATCACTACAAAATGAACTCTGAAAATGTTGATACTTGGGATGGTATCATCATTTTACGCGCATAGCATGTGCGAAAGAGTAGAGAGGGTCACGGCAAAAACTGGACGCACTTCATGTACAAACTGGACAAACTCTTTCGGAGTATCAGGGTTTCGGACGAGAACTCATCTGTTACACGGGCACTTCAATGTTTTTCAAACTTATTTGAACTATGGACTTCTTTTGTGTTGAGTATGCAGCATTCAAAGTGACGTCATCAATTTCCAACATGTTCTGACATCATTTGCTGTTTTTCGGTCATTTACCTAATTGTTTAGAGAGCTAAATGACCGTGAAATCGAAAATCACTATGAAATGAACTCTGAAAATATTGAAACTTGGCATGGTATCATCATTACACCCGCATAGCATGTGCGAAAGAGTAGAGAGGGTCACGGCAA
>NC_041392.1:135396370-135397297 GCF_002162155.2 Triticum dicoccoides | reverse complement strand
TTAGAGAGCTAAATGACCGTGAAATTGAAAATCACTACAAAATGAACTCTGAAAATGTTGAAAGTTGGCATGGTATCATCATTTCACCCGCATAGCACGTGCGAAATAGTAGAGAGGGTCACAGCAAAAACTGGACGCACTTCATGTACAAACTGGACAAACTCTTTCGGAGTATCAGGGTTTCGGACGAGAACTCATCTGTTACACGGGCACTTCAATGTTTTTTAAACTTATTAGAACTCCAGACTTCTTTTGTGTTGAGTATGCAGCATTCAAAGCGATGTCATGAATTTCCAACATGTTCTCACATCATTTGTTGTTTTTCGGTCATTTACCTAATTGTTTAGAGAGCTAAATGACCGTGAAATCGAAAATCACTACAAAATGAACTCTGAAAATGTTGAAACTTGGGTTGGTATCATAATTTCACCCGCATAGCATGTGGAAAGAGTAGAGAGGGTGACGGCAAAAACTGGACGCACTTCGTGTACAAACTGGACAAACTCTTTCGGAGTATCAGGGTTTCGGACGAGAACTCATCTGTTACACGGTCACTTCAATGTTTTTTAAACTTATTTGAACTCCGGACTTCTTTTGTGTTGAGTATGCAGCATTCAAAGCGACGTCATCAATTTCCATCATGTTCTGACATCATTTGTTGTTTTTCGGTCATTTACCTAATTGTTTAGAGAGCTAAATGACCGTGAAATCGAAAATCACTACAGAATGAACTCTGAAAATGTTGAAACTTGGGATGGTATCATCATTTCACCCGCATAGCATGTGCGAAAGAGTAGAGAGGGTCACGGAAAAACTGGACGCACTTCGTGTACAAACTGGACAAACTCTTTCGGAGTATCAGGGTTTCGGACGAGAACTCATCTGTTACACGGGCACTTCAATGTTTTTTAAACTTATTTGAACTCC
>NC_041392.1:135395293-135396360 GCF_002162155.2 Triticum dicoccoides | reverse complement strand
GGGATGGTATCATCATTTCACCCGCATAGCATGTGCGAAAGAGTAGAGAGGGTCACGGAAAAACTGGATGCACTTCGTGTACAAACTGGATAAACTCTTTCGGAGTATCAGGGTTTCGGACGAGAACTCATCTGTTACTCGGGCACTTCAATGTTTTTTAAACTTATTTGAACTCCGGACTTCTTTTGTGTTCAGTATGCAGCATTCAAAGCGACGTCATCAATTTCCAACATGTTCTGACAACATTTGTTGTTTTTCGGTCATTTACCTAATTGTTTAGAGAGCTAAATGACCATGAAATTGAAAATCACTACAAAATAAACTCTGAAAATGTTGAAACTTGGCATGGTATCATCATTTCACCCGCATAGCATGTGCAAAAGAGTAGAGAGGGTCACGGCAAAAATTGGACGCACTTCGTGTACAAACTGGACAAACTCTTTCGGAGTATCAAGGTTTTGGACGAGAACTCATCTCTTACACGGGCACTTCAATGTTTTTTAAACTTATTTGAACTCCGGACTTCTTTTGTGTTCAGTATACAGGATTCAAAGCGAAGTCATCAATTTCCAACATGTTCTGACATCATTTGTTGTTTTTCGGTCATTTACCTAATTGTTTAGAGAGCTAAATGATCGTGAAATTGAAAATCACTACAAAATGAACTCTGAAAATATTGAAATTTGGCATGGTATCATCATTTCACCCGCATAGCATGCGCGAAAGAGTAGAGAGGGTGACGGTAAAAACTGGACGCACTTCGTGTACAAACTGGACAAACTCTTTCGGAGTATCAGGGTTTCGGACGAGAACTCATCTATTACACGGGCACTTCAATGTTTTTTAAACTTATTTGAACTCCGGACTCCTTTTGTGTTGAGTATGCAGCATTCAAAGCGACGTCATCAATTTCCTACATGTTCTGACATCATTTGATGTTTTTCGGTCATTTACCTAATTGTTAGAGAGCTAAATGACCGTGAAATTGAAAATCACTACAAAATGAACTCTGAAAATGTTGAAACCTGGCATGGTATCATCATTTTACGCGCATAGCATGTGCGAAA
>NC_041392.1:135387578-135393190 GCF_002162155.2 Triticum dicoccoides | reverse complement strand
CGGACTTCTTTTGTGTTTAGTATGCATCATTCAAAGCGACGTCATCAATTTCCAACATGTTCTAACATCATTTGTTATTTTTCGGTCATTTATCTAATTGTTTAGAGAGCTAAATGACCGTGAAATTGAAAATCACTACAAAATGAACTCTGAAAATGTTGAAACTTGGCATGGTATCATCATTTCACCCGCATAGCATGTGCGAAAGATTAGAGAGGGTCACGGCAAAAATTGGACGCACTTCGTGTACAAACTGGACAAACTCTTTTGGAGTATCAGGGTTTCGGACGAGAACTCATCTGTTACACGGGCACTTCAATATTTTTTAAACTTATTTGAACTCCGGACTTATTTTGTGTTCAGTATGCAGCATTCAAAGTGACGTCATCAATTTCGTACATGTTCTGACATCATTTGATGTTTTTCGGTCATTTACCTAATTGTTAGAGAGCTAAATGACCGTAAAATTGAAGTTTATTTTTAGTAAGAAAATTTAGGTATATGAGATTTGATGATCTAATCAAAATATTATTATATAGAACTACCTACTTTATTTTAGTAAGAAATTAATAGAACTAGTTTATTTGTAGTAAATGCTTAGTTGAATTAATAGAACTAGTTTATTTAGTTGAATTAATAGAACTAGTAAGTGTTTAATGTTTCACCTATATATGAACATATGTTAGATATTAATGTCAAATGTTAGATGAATTAGATATAAATTATATGTTAGATATATATTTAATTTAGTTATATGAGATTTCATTATCTAATTAACATTTTATTATATAGAACTAGCTACCTTATTTTTAGTAAGAAAATTAATACAACTAGTTTAGTTGAATTAATTAGTTGAACTAGTTAGTTGAATTAGTTCAATTAATTAGGTATATTTTTCGTAAGTGCTTAGTTGAATTAGTTCAATTAATTAGTTAAACTAGTTGAATTAACAGAATTAGTTGATTTAATAAAACTAATAAGTGTTTAATGTTTCACCTATGAACATAGGAATGTCGTCTGACGACGAACACAATTTCATTATGTGTGAATATTGCGAAGACCAGCGCGGCCTGTGCGACATAAAATTTTCAGTTGATGATAGACACTTCAGCATCAAGCTGGATGAGAACTTCGAAGTGGATATAGTAAGTCACAACGACAAGTCTTTTTTCGTAATTAAGCATGACTTATGCTTCATTTGCTTCAACTTTTAATTTTAATTTTTCATTATTCTACTAGCGTATCCCCTACCATGCAAGAATTTTTGTCTTGGATAAAATAGGTTTCAGTCCTAACGAAACTATGGAGGTAAAAAGAGTTTACTTGAAGACCGAGCATGGTTATACCTTCAACGTCAAATTATACAATGCAGACACATACACCTATTTTGAATGCAAAACTTGGCAAGCACTATGCAAGGCTTATGCATTTGAGCCTGATATGTTTATCACCTTTGATATTCGTCCGGAAGATGATATTAAAGGTAATAGAGACATCTGGGTCGATGTACAGACGCCTCCAGTTCTACCATTACGTGAGTTTCTCAACCATATTTATGTCTTTGATATGAGATTATTTGAATCAGTTGAATAATTAATAGATCTCAATTTATATTGACAGCTTACTTCCAATCAAGCAAACATGTCCGGTGCTTGGTAGACAGGACCGTCCACTGTCCTGGGGCTAAACTAAACTGCGAGGAGACAAGTCATTATGTTTCATGGCTTGAGGATCTTGATGCTGTCAAGACAAATTTCTTTCCTGCACTTAGAAATGTTAGTACTCAAAATGTGCGACCAATAGTGTTCGTACTGAACTACGGTCACATATATTTAGGAAAGATGGTAAGATTTCTACTATTTCTCCTCAGTGCATCTTTTGCATACATTATTTTTAAGCTAAAATTCATTGTTAAGTATGTTACTATACGATGTTCTTCAACAGGGACTCCCGATGAATGTTGTGCCTGATTGGATCGAGACTAAAGGTACCATGAATATTGTTAGCTTACGGCCAAGATATCCTACAATGCACTTTAGTGCATTCAGGATTTCTAATAGCGAGGAATGCTTAATAGTAAAAGACTGGAGCAAAATTGTGAACGATCACAGAGAAGTACTAGGGGGCAGCAATCAGAAGCGCAAGCCACGATTAGGAGGCAGGTTCATCTGCATGCTCCAATATGATGAATCAGCAAAGCTATACATGTTTTATGCTATTTTACCCGAGAGAGAGCAGCAGGACTGATTAATTAGCTAGTTCATACTCTTAGTACTTGTCCTCTCATGTCCGTGTTCTTCGTCCTGAACTTAATCTCAAAGAGTGATTTGCTTTTGTGGTGTTATAAACGCTTATAATATCATTACCATGTTGAACTCGATGATATCTTTGCTATGAAAACCGTTGGTGATGATATATATGATGCAAGAGTTTTTATATTAATATGATGATGATGAGTTATTATATCATTTATGAAAGAAACTGCATATTAGTTTCAACTGCATGGATTCTAGCTAAGTGATCAAGTATATGCCATATCCATATTACCTCGATCACTTAATTAGGTGATCATGTATATATAATATGGATATGACATATACTTCATGACTTAGCTAGGATCCACGCATCCAGTCAAACTAATCTGCGATACATTCATCTAATGATTTAACAACTCATTATAATGTAAAACAATCACTAAATTAAATTGAAAACACAAAATTAAAGTAAAAATAAAAAATAAAACCAAAACACACCCAAATATTTAGTACCGGTTGGTGTTACCAATCGGTACTAATGTCCTACGCGCGCACGGAGCTGCCTCGTGCCACGTGGTTGCCCTTTAACACCGATTCGTGCTGAACCGGTACTAAAGGGGGGCTTTAGTGCCCACAATTTAGTGCCGGTTATCGGATCGGCACTAAAGGGCCTTACGAACCGGTGCTATTGTCCGGTTCTGCAATAGTGACGATAAGGCTAGTCACTAGTCAGTCTATGCTTGGGTCTTCATTGTTGGCATGTCACATGCAGCTACGTACGTGTTTCACATGCTCGGCCACCGCCGTACGTACGCACCTAGCTATACCATCGGTGGCCATGCATGCACTACCTTTACCTCACCGTAGTACATGCAGTTGACGCATGACTGTTCATGGTAGTATTATTTTGCCATGGTTTCCATTTTTCCTTTCCACGGTAACGCTAGCCAGGCTATGCTTGGGTCTCCATTGTCGGCATTATAGCTACGGACGTGTTTCTTCGGTAGACATGTCAAAGTGCACCGAGCTTGTTTTGAGCTTGTTTCGGCGAGCTATCGGACATGACCACGATTCCATAGGCGCCAGAGGCACATAGCTAGGACGTGCCATGTGGGCACATCGCATCACCCACGTGAGCTGTTGTGCTCGCCGCACGGTGGAATCTAGCATCGTCGTCCTAGCTAGCTCCTCCTTTTTCTTCTTCTTTGATTTGGAAAGGAATCGCCTTATCCAGTTATCATTAGCATCGCCATCATACCATGCTATTGTTATCCTTCACGCGACGACAAGTGTTCACGTCGTCCCAATGTCTGCTCTGCTAGCGTGACTGTATAATTAGCTGTTTACTTTCTTCTCCTCCTTTGAGAATGGTACTCTCCTACAGTCTTATCTATCGCGTGAAACAGATTCTACTGCGCCCGGGTGTCAACAACGCACACGGCACGAACGAATGTAAAGCCAACTCCACCGCGCGACCCTACCCTGTCCGCTCCCGTCCGTTTGAGATAAAAAGGACAAACAAGACGGCCCAACGCGCGGCCGCAAACGGACTTTTGTCCGCTTTGTGTCCGTTTTCGACCCATCCACGGCCCAAGTTTGCGTCGCTTTTGGGGTAAAACGGACACCACGCGGACGCGCGGGTCGTCTGCGCGTGTCCTCCCCTGGCCCGCCCGTCGGTGGCACAACACAGACCTTTTTCTTTCCGCCCCCCTCCCTCCCTCCGGCCGCACCCCCTCCACTCTTCCCCACTCTTCCCCTCGCCGCCGCCGCCGCCGCTGCCATTGCAGCCGTGCAGTTCGCACGCGAGCTCGCCCAACCCCTTCCCCTCGGCGCCGCCGAGCTACCCAACCACGGCCACCTGGTTTGCGCACCCGCCGGCCGATTTTGGGGCGGATCCGGTCGGTCTTGAGCTCGGCCGGCTGTGGGAGGCCGGGCCGTGCCATGGACTAGCCGGGCACCTCGCCGGAAGGCCCTGGCAGGGCCGCAAGGCCACATGCAGGCAATGGCTCCTCCTCTAGCCGCTCGGATCTGCACCATCGGTGGTCCGCCGGCAGATACACGAATGGCGGCCGGCCGGGCTCGGTGCTTGCCCAAAAGCTCACCGGCGCCGCGTGTCTACAACGCCGGAATATCCCGGATGGGTGTTCATCAAGTGCTTAAACGATGGGGTATGCGCTTTTTTTAGCTTCAGTTTGTGCTCTAGATTTGACTAGTTGTGCTAACTTTAAATTTTATTGTGTAGAATGGATGCAAGTTTTGGTATTGGGAAGAAGAGTACATCGATATATTGATAGAGCGAAATTTAGTACATGTTCGTGCACTTTTAGCTAGTATAGAGGCTGTAAATGAGACAAGTGCACTTGTTGCTAGATTAGAGGCTAGACACGAGACTAGGTGTGAGGAGGAAGCAACATCGACTTCTGGCTTGAAGAAGAAAGGAGGATACTAGATCGAGCCTCCTCCTCCACAGATCAACAACGAGTGCATCGAGAAGACCCTAACCCAACTCAAGGGAGCAGTTATGGAAGTTGGGTATCTTCTAAATGTATTCTTGTGGTTCTTGTTTTCTTTGGTCTTGCTTTACTAGTCAAAATGTGATAATGTATTTTTCATATACAAAAAATGAATGATGAAATAAAGTTAAGGACTTGTAAAGAAATAATACGCGGACAGGATGCGGCCGGGATGCGTCCGCGCGCTGGGCGCACGGCCACCGCATCCCAGGACACGCCCGGACACGACCCCAAATCCCTACCTAAACGGACAGAATCCGGACAAAGCGGACGTCCGTTTGAAGCCGTGCGGTGGAGTTGGCCTAAAAACACTCAAAAATGCTGCCGAACGATCACTGCCGCTGTCGTTATTATCGATCTCACAGCAACATGCAGCGATGACAGTCCGACGCACGCACGCACGCTCGCCGCGCCACGAGACAAGGGCCTAGGCGGCGGGCGGGTGCTGCAGCCTCCACCGCGGCCGTGCGCTCGCCGTTCCGTTCGTGCGTCTTCCTTGTTCTCGCCAACGATGCGTCGGCCCTCGGCCGCCATTCTGGTGTTCCCCGAGACGTTGTGAATGATGGGCGGGGGCTCATGGCCGTGCGCACGGCCTTCCTCGCTTCCCAAAGTAGGAGTATCTACGAGGCCCGTACCGCCGGCGTGATTGCGTATGAGCGCCGGCCGCTCGCGATTAAGGTGGTGTTTGGTTCTTTAGTTCTAGGAATTTTTCTAGTCTTTAGGACTTTTTAAAAAAGACTCTTAAGAAGGTGCTTCTAAAGACTTTTAGCAAAAAGTCTCAAAAAAGCCCTACCTTACTAGGTTTGCTAGAGACTTTTTCTATTCCCAACACAAAAAATCCGTG
>NC_041392.1:135385098-135387253 GCF_002162155.2 Triticum dicoccoides | reverse complement strand
ATCCCTTAAGAAATTTCCTTCCTATTCTTTGTCAAGGCTGGGGGGCCATGGCCCCTGTAAGCTACAAGTAGCTCTGCCACTGACCCCATGCACCGGCAATAACCGCTGCCCCGTGACGTTCCGGCGAGCTTCACGAGGGACCCGCTACGGTATGCGCGCGGCGTGGGTACGGGCGCGACGTCCCGCGTACGTGCGTGCACGCCTTGGAGCGGTTTATGGCGCTGCTTCTTCAGACGAGGCATCCGCCATGCCCCTAGCTAGGCCTGCAGTCCAAATGTCGTATCCTAAACCTACAACGGGTACCAGTAGTCTACTGACCACACGCGCACCAATAGACCCAAGAAACGGCCGGCAAACGTTCAGTGCTCGTATCGTACGCACGGTCGATGGCAAGCAGTAGTAAAAACGATGGGCGCGCGACAACAATTGGCACCAGTACGTACAGAAAGCCAAGTGGTGGGTACGATCACGTACACTCACTCTCCGGGAAACCGTGGCATGTGCGTGCATCATGGATGCCCGCCAATCTACCGCCGCGCACGGCCTCGGTGGCTCGTAATCGTAGCTAGCGGCGCCCGTACCGGGTGGGCATTCGCGTGCCAGTCGGGGGTCGCACTCGCACGTACACGTACCTGAAGACGCAAGGAGTCGCTCATATTTTGTTAGTGGCACATAGCCACAGTGCCGCCGATGATCGATCAGGTTACTTCGTCCCACCGCTGGCTGGCGTGGTAGGGGCACCTTCGCTGTCTGCTTCTGTGGCGGAGCTGTGGGGCTTTGCGTCGGTCAAACTTGTCGATCCATTCACCGTTTTCCTTTCGGTTTTTCCAGTACGTAATGCATGCGCGCGTATGGTTTATAATTCTAGTGCTATCAAGCATGCAGACAATGCTAAAAATGCCGTCAGAAAAGAAAAGATAATAATCCACTCTCTCGAACACCTTGGATTGGATTTGCACCAGACCCTAGCAAAACATGCTGGGGATCTCTGGGCTCTGCGTTGGGGCTTTGAAGCTGAGAGAAAACGACGAAGAGAAAATGGTGAACTGTGTGGCGACGGATCGATCTACCCTGTCAAATAATTGTCGAAGGTGCACTACTGTATAGTATTACTGCCACCCACCGACGGCGACGCCTGGCTAGCGCAGACCTCTCCCACACCGGCAAATTTTCATATTTTGATCTTTTTCTGAAACCTATTCAAGATTTGACCCTAGTTTGAAAAAAAATAAGATCTGATCATTTTGCTACCGCCAGAGTTCATGGCGGTAGAGTCTAACAGCCTACTGCCAGGGACTTTGGTGGTAGGAAACATCGCTACCGCCAACCGGGCTGGCGGTAGGAAACATCGCTACCGCCAACCGGGCTGGCGGTAGTCTGCACAACCCTACCGCCAAGGTGCTTGGCGTTAGGCACGAGCACGCACTGTGTTCAATACTTAGAAGGTTTTTGACGGTAGGGCATGCAACCCTACCGTCAGGGACCTTGGCGGTATCAAAAGAGTCAGATCTTTAAAAAATATTCGAACTAAGGTCAAATCTCAAATAGATTTTAGAGAAGGGTCAAAACATGAAATTTAGCCTCCCACACCCTGCCACTCTGTCGACACTGTACTCGCTCTGCCCACTATCAAGTTTACAGTAACTCATACTATGGCCCGTTGCAGGTCATTGCACCCGTCATTTGAAAATAGGGAATCGACAGTGCCAAATTGGAAGATTCTCTTCTCCCTGGCAGGAGCTGTAATTTCCATTGGCATGATTGTGCGCGTCACTCCTTCGTGTTCTACATCTCTCCTTTGTACTTTTGTCCTTGGGTGACTTCTTGGAGGACACCAAAAAAAATCTGGGTTGGAGACAACAAATTACCTAAACACTATAATCTGACGTCGGATTTATTGTGATTTAGAGCGAATGTGGTCCTAGCCGTCCGATCATTTAGCATGCCTCACGGCGCAAGGCTAACACCACGTCATCGTATAGGAATCGTTCGCATTGTGTCCGACACTCCGGTCCTTCTCTCATCCCCCATCCAACTTTCCTCTTCTCATCTGCCCGTCGACCACCATTTCCTTGGCGATTCACGGTGGCGCTCTTGTGGCGGTATCGGCATCCCGTCGATCCAGACAAATTCCATGTGATTCCTGACGTTTCCT
>NC_041392.1:135356367-135384686 GCF_002162155.2 Triticum dicoccoides | reverse complement strand
AGTAGCGCGTGGAAGAGGGGGTTGCCGGGAATGCGCGATGGTGGTGGTGGCCATCAGTGTGGGAGGGTGCAGTGGCCTAACGCAATAGTGCCTGGGAGGCGGTGGCGACCAGGAAGGCTATGAAGGAACGATGATGATTCACCATGTTCTTATCCTCCTTCCATTAGTGTCGATTGCTACTGGTCCATGATAGTTTCTTTGAGTGTTGAGTTGGATTTGGTTGACGATTTGATTGCCCCTGCTATTTTGTAGTAGTGCAAAAACAGAGATAATTATCATCAATTAACATGGCAAATTTACAATCTTTTATAGCTGCATCTTTGTTTAGCAAATAGCCGCTATGGCAATTGCTATAAATTTTCATAGACCATGGCAAATTGCTTATCTTTTTTAGAGATCGTTTTGTCGTGCCAATGCCCTATGTTCCATAAATTTTCCATGTATTAGAGATCTCTAAATTTCCCGTGAAAAATGACCTCCAATTCATAGCATTTTTTCTACATTTCTCATGAATTAGATATCGTTTAATTTCATATACCATGGCAAATTACAATGAATTAGAGATCATTTGCCATGTCAATGTACTATTATGATCGCTAACTTTTTAGCTTTTTGCACTCAGCTTTATTGAGTGTGATTGGTTGACTAGTTGATTGTTACTGCTATTTTATAGTTGTTTAGAAACATAGCAAATCATACATCATGGCCGTGGGCTCCGTATTGCCTTTTAAAGCTACACATTTTATTTGGAGATGTGTTGCCATGGCAACTAAAAGCATATGTTGCCACGATGAAAACTTTTGTTGTGTATTTGCCATAGCAATTTGCAGAATATTGCCATGGTTACTTAAACAATTTTGCCATGCTTTTTTTTAAATTACCATGACTTAAATTTTTCATATTTTCCATTATTTAGAGGTCATTCTTTTCATACTCTATCATGAAAATTTTATTTTTATACCCTGACAAATTTTTTTTTGGTGCAATTTTATTTTGAGGCCATGTGAATTTTCCTTTTGTGGACTATGGCAAATATATCTTATATGGACAAGGGAAAATCTTCTTTTTTGACAACGGCAAATAATTTTCTTTCACAATGGCAAATCTATTTATTTGACAGTGGCAAATCTCACTATTTTACAATGGAAAATTATTTTTGGACAATGGCAAATCTATTTCTTTAACAATGGTAACGTTCTTTTTTTGGACCACATGCAAATTTATTTTTTAGGATTTTTTTTTGCAAATTTTGTCTTTTGGCCTTTGAAAATTTGACCAAACAACCCATGGTATTGCTTTCATTATGCCATCATGGCAAATTTATAGTTTGGACCATGGTAAAAAATTGATATTTTTTGTACCACGAGAACTTTGTTTTTCTGGACCATGGGAAATTTATTGTTTGGACCATGGAAATTTTGGTTTTTGTACACAACGAGGCAACTTTTATCTTATAAACCATCATAAATTTCTGTTTGGAGCTTTTTTTTGGAGCATCGCAATTTTTTTGAACAAGGCATTGTAAATTTGATTTGTATACCATGGCAAATTATCATGTACATCGCACGGCAAAGGTCTTTTCATGAGAATTTTCACAAATTTTCTTATCAATCAATTTTGCCATCATATTATTTGATACAGTGGCAACTTCTATGTTCATACATAATTGTTACTATGTTTTTTACTTCTGCACGTGCATGTCAAGCATAACATTTCATATATGGCATTTGACATACAATGATCATGACTATTTTTTTATGTGTATAAGATATTTTAAATTTAGCAAACTCTTGTACGAATACACACCCGCTAGCTGGTTGTTTGTATTTCTTAAGGTATTGCATATTATTTTTTTCATGGCATTTGTTTATCTGATCCATTTGAATATGATGGCAGTTTTGTTATTTATCTTATGGCAATTTTATTTATTTTAGTTTTGATATTCATGTCAAGTCCAAATAACAATTTCAGGCTTGGTTCTTGTAGCATGAAACTGGGCTTTTTTATATTTAGTTTAAGGATGACGATAAGATGGTGAACCATTAAAAGGCCTGTTGGGTTGTACTGCGGTACTGCTGGAGAGGTTCTCCCTACGGATGTTTTAGTTCACTTGGCCCTCTCTGCCCGATAGCTTTTCCCTCTGGTTAGTGTTTTCTCCTCTCGGGGCGATTTCCGTCGCCGCCGTTGAGTCATGCGCTTCCCTGCCTCCGACGCGATCCCCAGCTGTCTCTCCTCGATCAGGGGCATATTGGCGCTCGATGGTCCAAGCGGTGGCGGGGAGGGGAAGAACCTAGGGTTCATCCAGAAGGCTCGATAGATCTGTCGGGTTAGGGATCGAAAGTAGATGGCATCGGACGGGGCTTCGTGGTCTGCTATGGCTGGGCTATCGGAGGTGGACGATGTGGCAACACTGATGGAGGAGTTGGGTCTACCTGAGGAGGATCTCAATGACGTGGTGTTCGATGATAAGGAGGCGCCATTGGAGGTGGCCCGATGGATCGCGCTCGTGAGGGTCCACTCTGCCAAAACCTATAGCCAATATTGGTTCTTCAAGAACATGAGAGCAGCATGTGACCTTGCCCGGGAGGTCCAGTTCAAGCCTTTAGAGAAAAACCTGTACACAGTCCAATTTTCATGCTTGGGAGTTTGGGAGAGAGTAACCCAAGAAGGGCCTTGGCACTTCATAGGAGATGCTGTCACTCTCAAGCCTTATGATGGATTGGCGAACCCTTCAACTGTCCAGCTTGATACCATTGAGATTTGGGTGCAAATTCATGATATAGCACCCCTGTATGCTCATCTAGTGCCATCTTTGGCAGCAAAGGTGGGTGAAGTTCTATCTGTTGGACCCCAATCGGAAGATTTCACGAGGAATTTTCACCGTGTATGGGTGAGGATGAACGTTACTAAGCCACTGAAGAACGCAGTCTCAATGATACAGGAAGGACGAAGGCAGATCTATAGGGTGAAATATGAGAAGCTTCCTAATTTGTGTGCGGTTTGTGGCATGTTAGGTCACTTGTTTAAGGAACATGGCAGCGATATCCACCCCTATCACCGTTGGTCTTCAAGGACCTAAGGGTTTCCTGGGCTATGCGCATGGGACAGGGCCCTGCAGGAGGCCGCAACCATAGAGGTGGACGGCGGGATGGCCGTAGTGGTCGGGGAAGCACTGCACGGACTGGCCACAATGATGCTCATGATGGAGAGGTTGACTTGGGCAGAAAGGCTGATATGCAGATGTCTGATGCGGAGATCAACAGGAAGAGGACGCAACTGAATGCAATGGTGAATTCTCAGGTGGTCGTCTCGGGCAGGACCAAGAACGGCGGCGTGCTGGCGTTGCCACCGCCGCAGACACCGCTAAGCCCACCACCAAAGGAAGATCAAAAAAGGTCGAAAACGGGGCTGGTAGGGGAGAAGAGTACACAAGAGAAGGTTGACAACAAGAAAGGCAGCAAGTCATCAGATGCAACACCGGCGGACTCCCTCGTGGAGTACCGACGAGCACAATGAGTCTCCTTAGCTGGAACTGTCGCGGCGCGGGCAAGGCCGCGACAGTCTGAGAGCTCCGTGAGCTAGCACGGAAATTTGCCCATACCCTGCTTTGTATCATTGAAACCCAGATTGATAGATTTAGGGTAGAAAAGCTAGCAAGTACCCTTGGTTATGATAATGCTTTTGCTATTAGTAGTCAAGGCCGTAGTGGTGGCCTCGGATTTTTTTTGGAATAACCTAATAAAGATTGAAATTTTAGGTTACTAAATGTATCATATATATTGTAAGGTGGATGAACCAGGTCATGATCCTTGGAGAGCCTCGTGTTTCTATGGAGAGGCACAAACACAACTACGTCACTGGACGTGGGACACGATGAAAGGGATTGCAAGTTTAAGCGAGCTTCCTTGGATAGATATGCTTTGGTGATTTCAATGAAGTGCTACGTCCAGAAGAACAACAAGAAGTTGGGGAGCGCCACAATGCCCAAATCCAGGGCTTTCGGGATGCGGTAGATGTTTGCATGTTGGATGATATAGGCTATCAGGGCAATTTTTGGACTTTTGAAAAAGGGTCACATGTGGTAGCTATACCCGTGTTCGTATGGATAGGGCGCTTGCATCAGCTGAATGGGTTGCGAGATTCTCGACTGCATTTGTGAAGCATCTTAATGAGGCTATTTCTGATCATAGTCCGATCCTGATCACTATGGATGACGAGCAAGTCAGGCCTCCGGCGAAACCTCCTTTCAGATACGAGGTCATGTGGGAGACTCACGGGGAATGGAATAATACTATGAAGCACTACTAGAGCGGTGATCATCCGGCCTTGAACTTGGATGAGTTACAGACTAAACTTACTAATGTGGCGAATAATCTTGGCAAGTGGAATAGGGAGACGTTCGGAAGTGTCCGAAAGGAGATCAAACAACTGTTGGAGGAGCTCGAACGGCTACATGGGGATCCAGCAAGGACGGGACCGTCACACCCTGAGATCAAAATCAACGAAAGACTAGTTGAACTTTATCATCGCGAAGAGCTTATGTGGAGGCAACGTTCCAGAATCGAGTGGCTAGCATCAGGAGACAAAAATACCAAATTCTTCCATCTTCGAGCCAACAAGAGGAGAAAGAAAAATATGATAAAAGCGCTTGCTAATGCGCTTGGGGTTACTGTCGAGGATCCGGCTGAACTAAGGGATTTGGTAACGGATTTTTACAAAAGCCTATATACCACTGAGGGTGTAACAAACGTGGAACAGCTCCTCCAACATGTACCCACGAAGGTGACACAAAATATGAATGAGATGCTGATGGCACCATACACTAAAGAGGAGGTTAAGACGACGCTCTTTCATATGGTACCGACCAAGGCAGCAGGCCCAGATGGTTTCCCAGCACACTTTTACCAGGGACATTGGGAAATTTGTGGAGATGAGGTGACCACGGCAGTACCGCGGATCATTTAAGGGGAGGAGAGTGCAGAGTGTGTTAATTACATGGTGCTGGTTCTTATCCCATGGTGATGAATCCAACGCTCTTAACACAATTTTGCCCTATTAGCTTATGTATTGTCATATACAAAATTGCTTCCAAAGTTGTTGCAAACAGGTTGAAAGTTATCCTGCCAGAGATATTATCAGAGGAGCAATCTACGTTCGTCCCAAGTCGGATGATAACTAGCAATATTATTTGCGCTTATGAGTGCTTGCATTTTATGAAGAGAAGAAAAGCCAGAACAAATAGTCACTGTGCGCTGAAGTTGGACATGATGAAGGCATATGACAGACTGGAGTGGTCCTACCTCGAGGCTATCATGATCAAATTGGGCTTTGCACAACAATGGGTGAAGGAAATATGCCCTAAAGGCAATAATAAAGTTGTTATTTATATTTCCTTATATCATGATAATTGTTTATTATTCATGCTAGAATTGTATTAACCAGAAACTTGATACATGTGTGGATACATAGACAAAACAGAGTGTCCCTAGTATGCCTCTATTTGACTAGCTCGTTAATAAAAGATGGTTAAGTTTCCTGACCATAGACATGTGTTGTCATTTGATGAACGGGATCACATCATTAGGAGAATGATGTGATGGACAAGACCCATCTGTTAGCTTAGCATAATGATCATTTAGTTTTATTGCTATTGCTTTATTCATGACTTATACATGTTCATCTGACTATGAGATTATGCAACTCCCGAATACCGGAGAAACACCTGTGTGCTATAAAACGTCACAAGTAACTGGGTGATCATAAAGATGCTCTACAAGTGTCTCGAATGGTGGTTGTTGAGTTGGCATATATCAAGATTAGGATTTCTCACTCCGAGTATCAGAGAGGTATCTCTGGGCCCTCTCGGTAATACACATCACTATGAGCCTTGCAAGTAATTGGACTAATGAGTTAGTTATGAGATGATGCATTACGGGACAAGTAAAGAGACATGCCGGTAACGAGATTGAACTAGGTATGATGATACCGACGATCAAATCTCGGGCAAGTAACATACCGATGACAAAGGGAATAACATATGTTGTTATGCGTTTTGACCCATAAAGATCTTCGTAGAATATGTAGGAGCCAATATGAGCATCCAGGTTCCGCTGTTGGTTATTGACCGGAGATATGTCTTGGTCATGTCTACATAGTTCTCAAACCCGTAGGGTCCGCACGCTTAACGTTTGATGACAATTTGTATTATGAGTTATATGATTTGGTGACCGAAGTTTGTTCGGAGTCCCGGATGAGATCACGGACATGACGAGGAGTCTCAAAATGGTCGAGAGGTAAAGATCGATATATTGGAAGGTTATATTCGAACACCAGAATGGTTTCGAAGTGTTTCAGGTATTTTTCGGAGTACCGGGAGGTTATCGGAACCCCCCGGGGAAGTAGTCGGCCTTAATGGGCTTTAGTGGAAAGGAGAGAAGGGCCTCAAGGTGTGCCCCCCCATTTCTGGTCCGAATTGGACTAGGAGGGGGCGGCGCCCCCCTCTTTCCTTATCCCCTCTTCCTCCTTCCCCCCTTCTCCTTGTTGGAACAGGAAAGGGGGGGGATCCTACTTGGACCGGGAGTCCAAGTAGGACTTCCCCCTTTGGCGCGCCCCCTTGGGCTGGCCTTCTCTTCCCCCGTCCTTTATATACATGGGAGGGGGCACCCCAAAGACACACCAAGTCTTCTCTTAGCCGTGTGCGGTGACCCCCTCCATAGTTACACACCTCGGTCATATCATCGTAGTGCTTAGGCGAAGCCCTGCGCCGGTAACTTCATCATCACTATCAACACGCCATCGTGCTTGCGGAACTCTCCCTCATCCTCAACTAGATCAAGAGCTCGAGGCACGTCATCGTGCCGAACGTCTGCTGAACACGGAGGTGCCATACGTTCGGTGCTAGGATCGGTTGGATCGCGAAGACGTTTGACTACATCAACCGCGTTGCTAAACGCTTCCGCTTTCGGTCTACGAGGGTACGTGGACACACTCTCCCCTCTTGTTTCTATGCATCTTATAGATAGATCCTGCGTGATCGTAGGAATTTTTTTGAAATTGCATTCTACGTTCCACAACAATGGGTACATATCATTATGAGCACTATCAACTCGGTATCCTTTTCAGTTATGTTCAACAGAGAGAAGCTTGAATCTTTTAAACCATCATGAGGTATCAGACAGGGAGATCCGATCTCCCCCTACCTTTTCTTGATTGTAGTAGAGGGCCTTTCGTGCCTACTAAAAACCAGTTCACAGTCGTCTGCGCTTGAGGGGATTAAGGTGGCAAACACAGCTCCGGCTGTCAACCACCTCCTCTTTGCGGATGACAGCCTGTTTTATTCAAGGATAGTACAGAGGGGGCAGTAGAGGTTTCAAACCTTCTAGAGGTATACTGTAATTCATCGGGACATCAAATCAACTATGACAAATCGTCTATATTTTTTAGCAAAGGATGCCAGCAATAGTTGAGAGATAGTATCAAAGCAATTTTAAACGTCCAAAATGAGTCACTGATTGAGCGCTATTTGGGCATCCAAAAGGACGTGGGGCAGTCCAAGGTGAGCACGTTTAGATATCTTAGAGATGGAGTGTCGGAAAAGGTGAAGGGCTGGATGGAGAAGCTCTTATCGGCAGGGGGAAAGGAGGTTCTAATTAAAGCAGTGGCACAGGCACTGCGAGTCCATTCTATGGCCTGCTTCAGATTGCCCAGAGGCCTATGTGCGAATATCTCCTCCATAATTCGGCAATTCTGGTGGGGAAGTAAAGTGGGGAAATGTAAACTAGCATGGGTGGCATGGGACATTATGACACAGCCAAAACATCTTGGAGGCCTTGGCTTTCGGGACATGGAGGTTTTTAACCTTGCTTTATTGGCAAGACAAGCATGGAGGGTATTGTATGACCCTTCGTCACTCAGTCCACGAATTTTGAAGACAACTCACTTTCCTCATACTTCTCTAATGGAGGCAGAGCTTGGCAACAGACCCTCGCAGATTTGGAGAGCAATCCTAGATGGAATAGATATGCTTAGGCAAGGTCTAATCCAGAGGATTGGTAATGGGCAAACGACTGAAATATGGACACAAATCTGGTTGCCTCGACCGGGGATGATGAGACCTATAGCACCGCTTATTCCAAACCCACCACAGATGGTCTCAGAATTGTTGAATACAGTGATAGCTGATACGTCTCCAACGTATCTATAATTTTTGATTGTTCTATGCTATTATATTATCTATTTTGGATGTTTATGGGCTTTATTATGCACTTTTATATTATTTTTGGGACTAACCTGTTAACCCAGAGCCCAGTGCCAGTTTCAGTTTTTACCTTGTTTTAGAATATCGCAAAAAAGGAAAACCAAACAGAGTCCAATTGACCTGAAACTTCACGGAACTTATTTTTGGAAGGAAAGCAACCCGGAAGACTTGGAGTCCACATAAGGGAAGCTTCGAGGAGGCCAAGAGGTAGGGGGGCGCGCCCACCCCCCTGGGCGCGCCCTCCACCCTCGCGGGCCCCTCGTGGCCCCCCTGACGCACTTCTTCCTCCTATATATCTCCATATACCCTAAAAACATCCTGGAGCACAATAGATCGTGAGTTCCGCCGCCAGAAGCCTCTGTAGCCATCGAAAGCCAATCTAGACCCGTTCCGGCACCCTGCCGGAGGGGGGAATCCCTCTCCGGTGGCCATCTTCATCATCCCGGTGCTCTCCATGATGAGGAGGGAGTAGTTCTCCCTCGGGGCTGAGGGTATGTACCAGTAGCTATGTGTTTGATCTCTCTCTCGCGCGCGTTCTTGAGGTGATACGATCCTGATGTATCGCAAGCTTTGCTATTATATTTGGATCCTATGATGTTTCTTCCCCCCTCTACTCTCTTTTAATGGATTGAGTTTTCCCTTTGAAGTTATCTTATCGGATTGAGTCTTTAAAGATTTGAGAACACTTGATATATGTCTTGCCGTGCGTATCTGTGGTGACAATGGGATATCACGTGATTCACTTGATGTATGTTTTGGTGATCAACTTGCGGGTTCCGCCCATGAACCTATGCATAGGGGTTGGCACACGTTTTCGTCGTGATTCTCCGGTAGAAACTTTGGGGAACTCTTTGAGGTTCTATGTATTGGCTGAATAGATGAATCTGAGATTGTGTGACGCATATCGTATAATCATACCGACGGATACTTGAGGTGAGATTGGAGTATCTAGGTGACATTAGGGTTTTGGTTGATTTGTGTCTTAAGGTGTTATTCTAGTACGAACTCTAGGGCTGTTTGTGACACCTATAGGAATATCCCAACGGATTGATTGGAAAGAATAACTTTGAGGTGGTTTCGTACCCTACCATGATCTCTTTGTTCGTTCTCCGCTATTAGTGACTTTGGAGTGACTCTTTGTTGCATGTTGAGGGATAGTTATGTGATCCAATTATGTTATTATTGTTGAGAGGACTTGCACTAGTGAAAGTATGAACCCTAGGCCTTGTTTCCTAGCATTGCAATACCGTTTACGCTCACTTTTATCATTAGTTACCTTGCTGTTTTTATATTTTTAGATTACAAAACCTTTATCTACCATCCATATTGCACTTGTATCACCATCTCTTCACCAAACTAGTGCACCTATACAATTTACCATTGTATTGCGTGTTGGGGACACAAGAGACTCTTTGTTATTTGGTTGCAGGGTTGCTTGAGACAGACCATCTTCATCCTACACCTCCTACGGATTGATAAACCTTAGGTCACCCACTTGAGGGAAATTTTCTACTGTCCTACAAACCTCTGCACTTGGAGGCCCAACAACGTCTACAAGAAGAAGGTTGTGTAGTAGACATCAAGCTCTTTTCTGGCGCCGTTGCCGGGGAGGTTTGTGCTTGAAGGTATATCTTTATATCTTGCAATCGAGTCTTTTAGTTTCTTGTTTTATCACTAGTTTAGTTTATAAAAGAAAATTACAAAAAAATGGAATTAAGTTTTCCTCATACGCTTCATCTTTTTAATATCTTTCGTGAGTATGATGGAAAGGAAAATTGTGCCAAAGTGTTAGAAGAAGAATGCATTAAAATGTTTGGCACGAAATATTTGAATGATGACCATGATTGCAATGTTGTTAGTATGAATTCCTTGAATATCCATGATGCTAATGATATGCAAAGCCACAAGCTTGGGGAAGCTATGTTTGATGAAGATGATATTTTTTGTCCCCCAAGCTTTGATGAGCAAATTTACTATGATGAAAGCATGCCTCCTATCTATGATGATTATTGTGATGACACATATGCTTTAAATAATAAGGATAACCATGAAACTTGTCATTTTGATCTTAATTTTCAATCACATGATAATTATTTTGTTGAGTTTGCCCCCACTATTATTCGTGAGAAGAATTTTACTTACGTGGAGAGTAGTAAAATTTCTATGCTTGTAGTTCATGAAAAGAATGCTTTAGGTGCTGGTTATATTGTTGAATTCATTCATGATGCTACTGAAAATTATTATGAGGGAGGAATATATGCTTGTAGGAATTGCAATAATATCAAGTTTCCTCTCTATGTGCTTAAAATTTTGAAGTTATGCTTGTTTTACATTCCTATGCAAGTTGATTCTTATTCCCACAAGTTGTTTGCTCACAAAATCCCTATGCATAGGAAGTGGGTTAGACTTAAATGTGCTAGTCATATTCTTCATGATTCTCTCTTTATGTTACAATTCTTATCTTCTATGTGAGCATCGTTGAAATCATCATGCCTAGCTAGGGGCGTTAAACGATAGCGCTTGTTGGGAGGCAACCCGATTTTATTTTTGTTCCTTGCTTTTTGTTCCTGTTTATTAATAAATAATTCATCTAGACTCTGTTTAGATGTGTTTTTATTATTTTAATTAGTGTTTGTGCCAAGTAGAACCTTTGGGAAGACTTGGGGAAAGTCTTTGCGATCATGCTGTAAAAAAACAGAAACTTTAGCGCTTACAAGAATTGCTGCCATTTTTATTTGGAAAGTGCTATTTAGTTAATTATTTGTGCATATAATTAATAGACAAATTACTCAGATCCAGAAATTTATTTGAGAATTTTATGAGTTCCAGAAGTATACGTTTGATACAGATTACTACAGACTATTCTATTTTTAACAGATTCTGTTTTCTATGTGTTGTTTGCTTATTTTGATGAATCTATGGCTAGTAAAAGAGTTTATAAACCATATAGAAGTTGGAATACAGTAGGTTTAACACCAATATAAATAAAGAATGAGTTCATAACAGTACCTAAGTGGTGATTTATTTTCTTATACTAACGGAGCTTACGAGTTTTCTGTTAAGTTTTGTGTTGTGAAGTTTTCAAGTTTTGGGTAAATATTCGATGGACTATGGAATAAGGAGTGGCAAGAGCCTAAGCTTGGGGATTCCCAAGGAACACCAAGGTAATATTCAAGGACAACCAAGAGCCTAAGCTTGGGGATGCCCGGGAAGGCATCCCCTTTTTCGTCTTCGTTCATCAGTAACTTTACTTGGAGCTATATTTTTATTCGCCACATGATATGTGTTTTGCTTGGAGCGTCAATTTATTTTGTTAAGGTTTGCTTTCTGTTATTTAGAACAATGTTTCCCATCTTTTATTTCAATAAAAGTGGCATTGATAGCCTTTACTATGCCTATTTTAGAAGTCCACATGTTGTTGTTTGAAAACAGAAAGTTTACCGCTGTTGCAACAATTTCCTAGAAAAGTCAGAATGTGATAAAATGTTGAAACCTTTTGCATATTAAGCTCTGATAAATTTAATACAGTGGGAATTTTTTTTCATAATTTTTGGTGTTAGGGAAGTATGGATGTTGCTGCATTCTTTACAGACTGTCCTGTTTTGGCAGATTGCTGTTATGTTTGCATTGTTTGCATATGTTTGCTTCTTTAATGATCCTATTCAAGGATATGACTATTAAATATGCAGAGGAATTTAGTATGCAATGTTGAATAATAATTTTAGTGATTTGCTACAGTAGAGTATGATAAGGTTTTGGCAATGATTTATACTAACTTATCTCACGAGTCCTTGTTGAGTTTTGTGTGGATAAAGTTTTTGAGATTTAGGGAGACCGTGATATGAGAGGAATTAAGGAGACAAAAACTCAAGCTTGGGGATGCCCAAGGCATCCCAAGATAATATTTCAAGAAGTCTCAAGCGTCTAAGCTTGGGGATGCCCCGGTTGGCATCCCACATTTCTTCTTCAACAACTATCGGTTAGTTTCGGTTGATCCTAAGTTTTTGCTTCTTCACATGATGTTTGCTATTCTTAGATATCATTTTATTTTGTTTTGCTTGCTGTTTGAATAAAGTATCGAGATCTAAAATTATTAAATGTTAGAGAGTCTTCACATAGTTGCATAATTATTCGACTACTCATTGATCTTCACTTATATCCTTCGGAGTAGTTTGTTGTTGCTCTAGTGCTTCACTTATATCTTTTAGAGCACGGTGGTGGTTTTATTTTGAAGAAATAGATGAACTCTCATGCTTCACTTATATTATTTTGAGAATATTTAGAACAACATGGTAATTTGCTTTGGTTACGAAATTAGTCCTAAATATGATGGGCATCCAAGAGGGATATAATAAAAACTTTCATATAGAGTGCATTGAATACTTGACTACTATGAGAAGTTTGATACTTGATGATTGTTTTGAGATATGAAGATGGTGATATTAGAGTCATGCTAGTTGAGTAGTTGTGAATTTGAGAAATACTTGTGTTGAATTTTGTGATTCCCGTAGCATGCACGTATGGTGAACCGTTATGTGATGAAGTCGGGGCATGATTTATTTATTGATTGTCTTCTTTATGAGTGGCGGTCGGGGACGAGCGATGGTCTTTTCCTACCAATCTACCCCCCTAGGAGCATGCGCATAGTACTTTGTTTCGATAACTAATAGATTTTTACAATAAGTATGTGAGTTCTTTATGACTAATGTTGAGTCCATGTATTATACGCACTCTCACCCTTCCACCATTGCTAGCCACTCTAGTACCGCGCAACTTTCGCCGGTACCATAAACCCACCATATACCTTCCTCAAAACAACCATCATACCTACCTATTATGGCATTTCCATAGCCATTCTGAGATATATTGCCCTGCAACTTTCTACCGTTCCGTTTATTATGACACGCTCCATCATTGTCATATTGCTTTGCATGATCATGTAGTTGACATTGTATTTGTGGCAAAGCCACCGTTCATAATTCTTTCATACATGTCACTCATGCATCATTGCACATCCCGGTACACCGCCGGAGGCATTCATATCTCTTTGAAGGCTACTATGCATCCTTATGAATACAAGAGTGGTTTTTTTTGTTTTGGGTATAGCAGGACTTGAACCTGCGACCATTAGGTTAAAAGCCCAATGCTCTACCAACTGAGCTATACACCCGATTTTACAAGAAGGCTTGGTGCAGAAAAGAAAAGAGGGCGGCCTGGCCCCTTTTCTTCTTATCATATCACAAGGGCGCGGCTCTGTATGGTATAGTACTGTGGAGAAAGTTTGGGAGTCCTTTCCACTCATTGAGGATTCTATCTAAGAAAAGAAGGTCAACGGGGGAGACTACTTTGAAGTCCGGGCTGAACAAACTACTTCTCCTGCTACCAAAACAGAGTCATATCTTGTTCTAAGTATCGAGTTGTAATTCTTGAGTTGTAAGTAAATAAAAGTGTGATGATCATCATTATTAGAGCATTGTCCCACTGAGGAAAGGATGATGGAGACTATGATTCCCCCATAAGTCGGGATGAGACTCCGGACGAAAATAAATAAATAAAAGAGGCCAAAGAAGCCCAAATAAAAAAAAGAAAAAAAAGAGGCCATAAAAAAAGAGAAAGGCCCAAATAAATAAAAAAATGAGAGAAAAAGAGAGAAGGGGCAATGCTACTATCCTTTTACCACACTTGTGCTTCAAAGTAGCACCATGATCTTCATGATAGAGAGTCTCATATGTTGTCACTTTCATATACTAGTGGTAATCTTTCATTATAGAACTTGGCTTGTATATTCCAATGATGGGCTTCCTCAAAATGCCCTAGGTCTTCGTAAGCAAGCGAGTTGGATGCACACCCACTAGTTTCTTTTGTCGAGCTTTCATATACTTATAGCTCTAGTGCATCCGTTGCATGCCAATCCCTACTCATTCACATTGATATCTATTGATGGGCATCTCCATAGCCCGTTGATACGCCTAGTTGATGTGAGACTATCTTCTGCCTCCTTTTTGTCTTCTCCACAACCACCATTCTATTCCACATACAGTGTTATATCCATGGCTCACGCTCATGTATTGCGTGAAGATTGAAAAAGTTTGAGAATGTCAAAAGTATGAATCAATTGCTTGGCTTGTCATCAGGGTTGTGCATGATTTAAATATTTTGTGTGGTGAAGATAGAGCATAGCCAGACTATATGATTTTGTAGGGATAGCTTTCTTTGGCCATGTTATTTTGAGAAGACATGATTACTTGGTTAGTATGCTTGAAGTATTATTATTTTTTATGTCAATATTAAACTTTTGTCTTGAATCTTATGGATCTGAATATTCTTGCCACAATAAAGAAGAATTACATAGAGAAATATGTTAGGTAGCATTCCACATCAAAAATTCCATTTTTATCATTTACCTACTCGAGGACGAGCAGGAACTAAGCTTGGGGATGCTGATACGTCTCCAACGTATCTATAATTTTTGATTGTTCCATGCTATTATATTATCTATTTTGGATGTTTATGGGCTTTATTATGCACTTTTATATTATTTTTGGGACTAACCTATTAACCCAGAGCCCAGTGCCAGTTTCTGTTTTTACCTTGTTTTAGAATATCGTAGAAAAGGAAAACCAAACGGAGTCCAATTGACCTAAAACTTCACGGAACTTATTTTTGGAAGGAAAGCAACCCGAGAGACTTGGAGTCCACGTAAGGGAAGCTTCGAGGAGGCCACGAGGTAGGGGGGCGCGCCCACCCCCTAGGCGCACCCTCCACCCTCGTGGGCCCCTCGTGGCCCCCCTGACGCAGTTCTTCCTCCTATATATCTCCATATACCCTAAAAACATCCGGGAGCACAACAGATCGGGAGTTCCACTGCCAGAAGCCTCCGTAGCCACCGAAAGCCAATCTAGACCCGTTTCGGCACCCTGCCGGAGGGGGAATCCCTCTCCGGTGGCCATCTTTATCATCCCAGTGCTCTCCATGACGAGGAGGGAGTAGTTCTCCCTCGGGGCTGAGGGTATGTACCAGTAGCTATGTGTTTGATCTCTCTCTCTCTCTCTCGTGTTCTTGAGGTGATACGATCTTGATGTATCGCGAGCTTTGCTATTATATTTGGATCCTATGATGTTTCTTCCCCCCTCTACCATCTTGTAATGGATTGAGTTTTCCCTTTGAAGTTATCTTATCGGATTGAGTCTTCAAAGATTTGAGAACACTTGATGTATGTCTTGCCATGCGTATCTGTGGTGACAATGGGATATCACGTGATTCACTTGATGTATGTTTGGTGATCAACTTGCGAGTTCCACCCATGAACCTATGCATAGGGGTTGGCACACGTTTTCGTTGTGATTATCCAGTAGAAACTTTGGGGCACTCTTTGAGGTTCTATGTGTTGGTTGAATAGATGAATCTGAGATTGTGTGACGCATATCGCATAATCATACTCACGGATACTTGAGGTGACATTGGAGTATCTAGGTGACAATAGGGTTTTGGTTGATTTGTGTCTTAAGGTGTTATTCTAGTACGAACTCTAGGGCTGTTTGTGACACCTATAGGAATAGTCCAACGGATTGATTGGAAAGAATAACTTTGAGGTGGTTTCGTACCCTACCATGATCTCTTTGTTCGTTCTCCGCTATTAGTGACTTTGGAGTGACTCTTTGTTGCATGTTGAGGGATAGTTATGTGATCCAATTATGTTATTATTGTTGAGAGGACTTGCACCAGTGAAAGTATGAACACTAGGCCTTGTTTCCTAGCATTGTAATACCGTTTACGCTCACTTTTATCATTAGTTACCTTGCTGTTTTTATATTTTTAGATTACAAAAACCTTTATCTACCATCCATATTGCACTTGTATCACCATCTCTTCGTCGAACTAGTGCACCTATAAAATTTACCATTGTATTGGGTGTGTTAGGGACACAAGAGACTCTTTGTTATTTGGTTGCAGGGTTGCTTGAGAGTGACCATCTTTATCCTACGCCTCCTACGGATTGATAAACCTTAGGTCATCCACTTGAGGGAAATTTGCTACTGTCCTACAAACCTCTGCACTTGGAGGCCCAACAACGTCTACAAGAAGAAGGTTGTGTAGTAGACATCAATAGCGAGCTGGAATGAGCAGCTTGTCCGATCAGTTTTCTTGCCCATTGATGCTGAAGCGGTCTTAGCTATTCCTTTGTGTACACGGAATCTAGATGATTTTTGGGCCTGGAGCGGAGAGAAGAAAGGTTATTTCTCTGTCAAATCTGCACACAGACTTATCATGCGAACCAAGATCACGAGAGAGAATTGGATTGAGGAACAAGACGGAACTTCAGCAGCGGATAATGCAAATACGGAATGGACTGATTTATGGAAAACTGAAGTACCTGCAAAAATTAAGTTGTTTCTCTGGTGTCTTGCACGGAATTCAATTCCAACAGCATATGTACTAGAGCATAGAAACATCTCAACTTCATTGGCATGTGCATTATGTGGCGCTAGGGATCCGTGGAGACATGCCTTGTTGAACTGCTCGACGGCCTGCAGTGTATGGGCGCTAGCGGATGAGGCGATCTTGGATCAGATGAGTCGTTTCGACACCGATAACGTAACGGACTGGCTCTTTGCTATGAAGAGAGCCTTGACAAATGATATCTTTGTTCGTCTGACGACCACCCTATGGGCAATTTGGGCAGCAAGAAGAAAGGCTGTTTATGAGGACATTTTTCAGAGTCCCTTCTCTACCCATTGTTTTGTCAACTCCATTCCGAACGACATCCAAATCGTGAAGAAACCAGAGAGTACAACAACGCATTCAGTACCGGTGAGGCCAACACATTGGATGCAACCCCTTTTAGGCATGATGAAAGTGAATGTTGATGCGACCACTATGAGGAGATCGAGATTTGGTGCGGTTGCTGCAGTTTGCAGGAATGGGGAGGGTCTTTATCTTGGAGCGTCAGCGATTGTGTTCAATGGTATATCTGATCCAACTACTCTTCAGGCGTTGGTAGTCCGGGAATCAATGGCACTAGCAGAGGACCTCCATCTACAGGCGAGACACATCGCAACTGACTGCAAAGGTATTGTGGAGGATATCAAGCAGAAGAATAGTCCGAGCTATAGGGCTATTATACATGAGATCATAGAATACTCTCGTAGTTTTCAGTTATGCAATTTTGTGCATGAGTTTAGGAGCTCGAATTTCGAGGCTCACAATCTAATGAAGCATGTTTTGAAACTGGGGATCGGCCGCCATGTCTGGCTGGGCAACCCTGGTGAACTTTAGTTTGTCCCTGTAAACGCTGTGATGGTTTATTAAAAGCTTCTAATTGTCTCAAAAAAAACTTGGTCCTCTGTGCCCCAACAAACGGATTATTCTCTTGAGAGGGACCTCAGATATAGTGTCCGCCTGGTAATGCGGTCCACATTACACTTGTCGAAATGTCAATTTTATGACGTATGTGGGATGCATATTCCGTGTATATTTTCTCTCTCGAATATGCACGAGCGTTCATATTATATATTAAAGAAGAAAGGCAAAGATTGCCTCCACCATGCTTTACAAGATTTCCGTTACAATTATCCTTCCCTATGCGCCCACCTATCTAAGCTACCAAAGAAGGGTTCAACATCCCCTTTAAACTTGCCGGCTAGCCACCATATCTTCCCTTCGGACTTGATCCTAGCTATAAGCGCATCCATCGAGGGGGATGCCCCTTTGAACACAATAGCATTGCGATGCTTCCACAACTCCCAAATAGTGAGGAAGATAGTATGGAGATCCTTGCGCCGTAGATTGTTCGGAACTTGCTTGTCCCGCAGCCAAGCATCCAGCGTGTCTTGGGCCGTTGGTGTCCAGTCCAACTTGCCTAATGCCTCACAAATTACAGCCTAAATGGCTCGAGAGAACACACATGTTAGCAGCACATGATTGATCGTTTCCTCCTCCTGGTCGCAAAGAGGGCATGCGTCCTGGTGCGGCAACCCTCTCCGTGCTAGTCTATCCGAGGTCCAACACCGATCTCGTAGTGCTAGCCAAGTGAAGAACTTGCAATTAGAGGGGGGCCGGGATGTCCAAGTAAGCTCCGGCATGGGTGCTACTTCTCGGCCCCAAAACTTTGCCGCATATGCCGACCTCACCGAGTAGCGACCGTTCGTCTCCCAGGACCATGCTACCTTGTCCGGCACATCCACCTCCGGCTCCCACGTGTGCACACACAACCATAGGGTTAGAAATTCCCTCAAGGCTTGCTCTTCCAGCTCTGGGCCGACATCCATAGCCCACGAACCATCTTCAATGGCCGGTGCCACATGCTTCGTAAGTCTGACACGTCGGGGGATCATGCCATATATAGTTGGTGCAATCTCCTGCACCCTCATCCCATTAATCCAACGATCCTCCCAAAAGAGGGTGTTTTGCCCACAATGCGCCTCACACTTGGTGGCAGCCTGGAACAAACAAAGTGCCTCCGTTGGAACCTTAATTGTGAATTCACTCCAAGGTCTACTCAAGTCCACCCGTTGCAGCCATGGCCACCTAGCTTGCATGGCCACATTCATCCATTTGAGGTTCGGTATGCCCAGTCCTCTAGCCCATTTTGGAGCACAAACTGAGTCCCAGGCGACAGCGCAGTTACCACCATTCGCATTAGCTCGCTTGCACCAGAGGAAACCTCTACACACTTTGTTCATCGCAGCTATAGTCTTCATTGGGAGATCCAAGGCCATCATGGCATGAATGGGCATTGCACATAGCACCAATTGGACCAAGGTCAACCGTCCACTCTTAGGCATCAAAGCCGCCTTCCACTTAGGGAGGCAGTTCACCATTTGATCCACCAAGTATTGCAACTGCGCTGGAGTTTGCTTCCGTAGTGCCAACGGGAGGCCCAGGTATTTTATAGGGAAGGATCCTCTCGGGCATCCTAGCACGCTGCTGGTCATGTTAATTTCTTGATCCGAGCACCTTGTTGGGAGGGCCGCTGATTTCGCCATATTCATCTGCAAACCAGATGCCTCCCCAAAAACCTCAAAGATACACTTTGCAGCTTCAAGCTCGCCTGGCTTGGGTTTGATGAAAACCACCACGTCATCCGCGAATATGGACAGCCTTTACCTCATCCCTCGAGAAGCCAACGGCTCCAAGAGCCATCTTTGTGTTGCTCGCTAAAACAGCCTTTGCAATGGCTCCATAGTGAGAATAAAGAGCATCGGTGATATCGGATCACCCTGCCTGAGCCCCTTACAGTTGTATATAGTGTCTCCGGGGTCCCCATTCACCATGATTTTTGTGGTACAAGTTGCAAGAATACCACAAATCCATGATCTCCACCTAGGACCGAACCCAAGTTGTTGCATCACCTCAATCAGGAACGGCCATTGAACGGAGTCAAAAGCTTTCGAAATGTCTAGCTTGAGTAATATGGCGGGGTTGCGCAAGGCATTCAGCCTTCGAGCTGTACTTTGGACCAACATGAAGTTGTCATGTAAGGATATGCCCTTCACGAAAGCACTCTGATGGTTCCCCACAAGCATAGGAAGTTTCCACACTAGTCTGCATGCCAGGACCTTCTTAAAGATCTTAATAACTCCATGCACGAGACTGATCGACCTAAAGTCCGCCACATCTAGGGCACCGTCCTTCTTGGGCAGCAAAGTGACGAGGGATTTGTTGATCACGGCCAAACCTCAAACGTCCCCATTGTAAAAGCAAGCGAATGCCTTCATGATATCATCTTTTATAATATGCTAGCATGCGGCATAAAAGCGGCCCGTAAATCCATCCGCCCCGGGTGCCTTGTCTAGGGGCATTCCCTTGATGACACCTTCCACCTCTTCGTACATGAATGGCTCCTCTAGCTGCGATAGATCTAGCCGCGGCAAGTCCAACTCATCGAGATTTATAGTGCAGCTCCGGGACTCCGCAGAACCAAATGTCGCGCCGTAATATGCATCCACTGCGGAAGCCACCTCATCCTGTCCAGAATATATGCATCCGTTGTGCTTGACCGAGCGTAGGACATTCTTGCGCTGCCGATGACTCGCCTGTTGATGAAAATGCCTTGTACTGCCATCTCCTTCACGCAACTGCAACAAGCGCGATCTCTGTCTTGCTATGCTTCTCCCAAGAGAGGCCAGCCCTAGCAGCTTCTTCTTTAAGCAGCTCCTCAAGCCTCTTTCCGCGTCCGATAGTGGCCTATTATCCATCGCGACGTCCAGTTGCTTTATGACCTCCAGAGCAATGGAAATTTGAAGTTTCACATTGCCAATCCAGCGAGTGCTCCACCATTGAAGGTTTATAGCCGTAGCTCGCAATTTATTATTACAGCGTGATGTACACATTGGACATCTCAGGCGTCGAGTCCCAGGCCCCTTGCACCATGTCCAGAAAACCTTGAGCCTCGACCCAAAACGCCTCGAACCTGAATCTTTTCCTCATACTAACCTCCACATTCATATCCAAGATAAGAGGGCAGTGGTCCGAAATCGCCGTCCCTAGAGCGGACAGGAAGCAGGACGGAAATGCCTCATCCCACTCATTGGAGACAAATACATGATCAATTTTCTCCAGCGTGGCATTCCGCCTCTCATTTGACCAGGTATAGCGCCTCCCATTAAGGTATAGTTCCTTGAGTTCCAATCTGTTTAATTTTGCTCTAAATCTCCCCAACATCCTTCGGTTAACCAGCTCATTACTATTGACCTCTTGCCTAGCCAAGAGATTGAAAGCCCCAGCTACCAACCACGGCCCTGCGTGCAGATCCCGGATATCCACCAACTCTTGCATGAACTTGATTTTGTCTACCTCATCTTGCGGCCCATAGACACTTGCGAGCCACCATGCCTGTTCGTCATCCGGGCACTTAACCAACATGGTCAGCGTATGATTAGTGTAATGTGAGTTGGATATATGTGTGATAGAGTCATCCCAAGCTACTAGAATCCCGCCACGAGTACCCACCGCCGGCAAGTAGGAAAAGTTTTCATATTTGCTTCCGAGGCATTGCCTCACATCATTCACCGATACAACTTGAAGCTTAGTTTCCTGAAGGCAAATGATTGCTGAATCGGCCGTTGCCACCACCTGGTACATCATGTTCCTCCTAGCTTGAGCGTTCAGCCCACGAACATTCCACACTAAGACTTTCAACGGGTGCACATTCATTTGGCATGCCCGCACAAACCACACAGCTGACCACGCAGCTAGACCCCAATGGGGCTGTCCACCAACGGCATCGGGGGCGACTCCTAGCCAAACAAGGCTAGAATAGCCGCAATGTGCGCATCCGAGAGTGGTCATGCGAACAGGTCCACATACATCCGTAGTGCCTCCTCAGATATAACTTCGCCTTCATGTGCCAAGCATAATTTCCGGATGAGAACTTGCTGTTGTTTGGTCGCCGCCCACTTGGCAATTCTAGCGCTACGCCTTGGAGTTATCTCGAGCCTTTGCTTCTTCCTGATCTGGCGTCCTGGGTTGGCAACAGCACGGCCAGAAAGCCTCGGCAGCATGGGAGAAACAGGCACATGCATATCAGCGCAAAAAGCGGCAAAATCCCCCCCCCCCCCGGGGGCGATCTGCATGGCCGCTGGCGTGCATGGCCTCGGATCCGGTGCTAGCACATGGCCAGCATCCTGCGGGGCCACCTGTTCCCCGATCCTAGGCATGCATGGCATGGGAACCCGGGCTTGGCCATCCTCGTCCTCCAGCGGTGCCAACTGGGCAGTCCCCATAGGCATGCATGGCCTGGTGGCATGCATTGGGCTGCCCTCCCCACCTGACAGCTAATCTGAAAAGTCTCCCATGCTTCTACTTGTCCTATTCCATCTGAAACCGTGCAGGAGAACGACAGCAGCTGCACAGCTGCACAAACCCCAACCATATCCTGCTCCTCCATGATCCGGTCCTGCAGTGGGATTTGCAATCCACCAATTCGGACCGAGTCCACCAAACTCTGCCCAGCAGAGGGAAGTAGCCCCGACGTGCCGGGCCCAGCATCCTGCAAAGCACTCTGTCCCATCCCCACGCTTCGTCGCCATCTGGCCAATTGCACCGAGGGAGGGGAACCAACGGTCTGCTGCGCCTCGGCTGGGGCCACACAGGATGCCACCTGCGGACCTGACCAGCTGGCGGCCCCAGGCCTATCCTCGCCCAAAGGGTGTTCCACCGGACCCACCAAGGAACCCCTGACGCCAGCCCACAGCTGTTGTTCACCGCTGGGTCCATCGAATCGAGCGCAGTTTGAACACACGCGCGCGCGCCCGCCGACGGTGGTGCCGCCGTCGAGGACTCCGCCGTATGCACCGAGCCACCACCGACGTGGCGAGAATGGCCTCCCCCGCCTCTTCCACTAGAGGACCCCCGCCCACGGCCATCGTGTGGGTGGGGAAGGAGGCGGCGGCGGCGGGGGCGCCGTCCCGCCATCATCCACCATCACGCCCATCAGCACCCGGATCTCGATGGGGTACCAGAACGTGCTTGAGCAACGTCCGGCCGCCGACCGTCGTCCATCCGCCTCCAACCAAAGCATGCGCCTTGGCTCATCGATGTAGAGGAGATGCTGAGTGGGAATCCGCCTGGGCCGGTTCGTGCGCAACCAAACCCTGAAATCCGCCATGTCCATCCTGCTTGCAGTATCCTTGTCTACCACGACGACGTAGCCCAAACCACGCAGGATCACACTGGCAGTCCGCCGGCACCAGGCATGCGCCGGCACACCCCGGAGCGAGATCGGGACAAGGTACGGCAAGGACGCCGCCGTCGCCTGGGCTTGCCGAATCCATGGGCGCAGAGAGAGCTCGAACCAGGGCACCTCCACGTGCCCGGCGCGCACCATGCGCTCCCGAAGAGCACCGTCATGGCAGAGCATGAGGAAATCCTCAGGGAAGAAGCGCCGAATGGACATCTCCGCCGGTCCAACGCCGAACGCGGCATGCAACACGGCCGCCGCCGCGTCCACATCCACCACCGGCCTGGTGCCGACGACGGTGACCAGCACACCCCGCGCCAGCTCGGCCTCGAGCGACCGCGTATCCTCCGCAGCTTCCAGGAAGCACACCTCCACCTCCTCATCACAGCAGAACTCCGGCCGAGAGTGCTGGCCCTCCAGCTAGTCAAAAGGCACCGAGAACGCCGGACCTGCAGACCTCCTCACCGACGGTGGCCATGCCGCGGGCGGATCCTGCACCACCTGGCTCCACAAAGCACCGCTCCCGGCGGCGGGGGCGGCAGGACCACAGGCGAACGCGAGCGCGGGGACGGCGACAGCGAGCGCGGGGGCGAAGTCGGCGATGCCTGGCGCGGGCCATCCGCAACCTGAAGCCGCAGAGCAGGCGGCAGGCGTGGTTGCTGCTCCACCGGAGACGGCTGCGCGGACGAGTGTAGCCCCGCGAGGTGTGGCCAGGCCCATGGCAACGAACGCAGAGCGTGGGGTTCGTGCACTCCCTTGAGATCTGCCCATCACTGCCACAGTTGTAGCAGCAGCTGTACAACTCCACCGGGAGCCTGGAGGAGGGAGGAGGGCGAGCCGCCGTCAGGACGTGCCTCCGTCCCTCCCGCCGCCAGCACGGCGGGCGCTGGGTGCGAGTCTGCGGCACGCGCGGACGCCGAGGCATCTTGGTTTGCCATCCACCATGTGCCGGACGCGTTGCCGGAGCGCGAGAGGGTCCCGCCGCGCCGCCTTGCACCACCGGCCCAAAAGGGGTGCCCAGGATATGGGGGACGATGATGGCGGAGCGAAGCTGCGGCCGCAACGGCGCGGGGGGAGGAGAGGAACGAGGCTCCACACGGGGCGAAGGAGACATGGGAGCGTCAGATTCCGACGAGAACGAACCAGAGAGGGAGACCCTAGAGGCCATGGCCCCGCGGAGAGGTGGGCGCCGCCGCCGGAGTGGAAGGCGGCTCTTTGGGTGGCTGCCGGCGCCGGAGTGGCCGCCGGCACAGAGCGGAGCGCTAGGGAGAGCGGCTTTCTTCATGATCAATTTCCTTAGTCCTGACGAATTGTGTGTCCTCCTCCATGTATATTTTTATGAAAAGATTTATGGGACACATGGTTGAAGAGAAAAGAAATCTTCCAGTTAAACTAGGAAAGTAAAAAAATGTAAAATATAGTTGTCACATTGTTCAGTACGATCTACTTGAGGTGACTCATGCTCTGGTCAACGCTAGCCACCCTTTCTTCCCACCTTAGGTCCCACTTGGAAGAATGTTATTTATTTTACACTTGTAAGAGCATCTACAGCCGGGAGCCTTAAACCCCCCTCAAATGCTGGGCGGACGGCACAGTCACTGACCCATCAAAGAAAAAAAACCGACCCAGGCGGGCTCCTCATACTGGCTCTAAACATCGGCCGGGTTGACCGACGCCCTTCGTATCCATCTCAAAATTGGGCCGGATATGGGAGGCCCAGGCGTGATCGGCCACATCCGCCATGTTGGACCAGACAGCCCGACCTCACCCCAAATTGCACGCCCCCAACCTACCTGATTCCACTTGCTCCTCTCCCTCCTTCATGCCGGCTGTCTCCTAGCTCTGCCGCCACCCTTGATCCCCCGCTGATCTGAGCCCTCAGCGTCGCCAACACCGGCACAACAATCCTCTCATCCGTGCTCGCCGTCGCGGACATCGTCACCGGCCGGGATGCCACCGTGGTATGACCGATAACTCTCGGAGTGCACCTTGCCCTCTATGTGTTCGACACATTGTCCGACCAGGTTTTTGTGATGTATTCGTAGGCACAACGATGGATTTTGATTGTTCGTCCGACAAGGAGTATGGACCCACAGAGCTTGATGAAATGATTCAAAATGAGTTCTTTGATTTGTCGAATTCGGACGAAAAAGACGATACGATCATGCTCATGAGCATGCAATAGGAAATGGGCCGGCAGGTGGAGCACATTCTCAACTTCAAGGGCTCGATCAAAGGTAAAAGAGTTATTAACCGAGATAGGTCTCTGAAGCACGGTTACTCTATAATGACTACTTTACTACGGAACCAACTTTCCTTGATGATCCATGGTTTCATCGACGTTTCCGTATGCGCAAACAATTGTTTTTGCGCGTTTTGGAGGTAGTGTAGTCACATGATGACTACTTCAAACTCACTAGGGATTCTTGCCGACAACTTTCATTAAAATGCACGACTGTTGTGAGGATGCTTGCGCTTGATAGTGTCGCCGATGTCGTTGGTGGGATTACCTGAATGGCGGAGAGCACATGCCTGAAGACCACTGTGAGGTTTTCCCACGCCGTGGTGCAAGTGTTTGGAGTAGAGTATCTGAGAGAACCAAATGTGCAGGATACATAAAACTTTGTTGGGTATTGAAGAGGCAAGAGGTTTTCCAGGTATGCTCGGTTCAATTGATTGCATGCATTGGCAATGGAAAACTGGCCTAAAGGTTTGCGCGGACTGTACCAAGGTCAGACCAAGGAGGTCACGATCATACTAGAAGCAGTGGCATCACATGACTTATGAATTTGGCATTCTTTCTTTGGGATGTGGGATCTCACAACAACATCAATGTGCTTCAGCAATCACCCGTGTTCAGGAGACTTTGCAATGAGGAATTACCACTGTGCAATTACACTGTCAACGGCCGCGACTACAACATGGGGTATTATCTTGTCGATGGTAGCTATCCTTAGTGCAACGTGTTTGTGAAGACCACATCTGAACCCCAAGGCAACAAACAAAGCCACTTTACATTAATGTAGGAAGCAACTTGAAGGATGTGGAGAGGGCACTCAGAGTGCTTCAAGCTCGTTGGAGAATTCTTCGCGGAGCTGCAATGATGTGGAAATCAGAGACTTTGTGGCAGCTGATGACATGTTGTGTAATTTTGCACAATATAATTGTCGGGGACAAGGGTGATGGGGTAGCCAGAACCAAAGATTTTGAAGTGCATGAAGAACAAGTCCACATCTCGGAAAATCAAGATGCAAATCAGCTTATGAATTTTTTGCATATGCATCAAAATCTTCAAGATCATCAGGTGCACGCGCATATGTGGACCCCCAATGAAACCAAAGAGCTAATGTTTGAATTGTGTACTTCAAATAAATTTTAAAGTTTGAACTATGTAATTTTGGTACAAAGAACTATAATTTACGTTGACATTCACGTGTATGATCGACATGCATGGATTTTCATGAATTTGAGAGTTTGGATTTGAGGTGTGTGTTTGTCCGACGCTGTCCGCGGATGTGCCTACGGGCGTACTGGGGGGCGGATTTGCCAAAGTCCGGCTATAGATACTCTAACCTCTTCCACATGTATTAAACTGGGTGCCCGTATAATCCAGGCGGAAAGGAAACGGAGCATGGGAGGTGTGTATTATTTTTCCAGGTAGAAGGCACAAAACGACCATTTTTTTCCAGGATCTAAACAACCAACCAACCCAGATGCACATAATAATTATCCGCCTGGATGTTTCACACCTGTAATTGTTCGTGAAACACCACACCCTTAATGGGTTTAATGTTCTTCCTCAGTCATGATCACATCATAAAGATCCTCGTCATGAAGATCCGACTTATCTAAGAAATCACCCATGTCACCAAGAGAAGTACACCATGAGATAATGCTGGGGAAGACTGTGCATCGGATGTCTTCGCCATCGAAACAGACCAGGGAGGACGACTGAGGGGGTGGACCAGTCGGTGAGGCGTGAGAATGATCGAGAGATCGGCTAGGGATTGGCGAGGGAATAAGCCGGGTGGTAGAGACGCAGCGGTGACAGGATCGCCGAGAGGAAACGTAACCCTAGCCGCTGCTTGGGAAAAGCCTCTTCGGCTTTGTTTCTGGCTTACTAATTGATATGGTCAAGCGGGCTTAACGACCGTTGACCTTTGATCAAGAAACAAATGTACTAATATGCCATCCAAAAAAGAAAACGAAACCCAAAAAAACTGAAATTTGTCATCCAAATAAAAAGTTGCCATGTTTAACAACTAAAGTTGTCATCCTCATATGCATGGTGTTTAAGGTGAGGCAAAACATAAAGGCTAAACAATTGTATTGTGTTTTCTTTTCGTTCTCGTGTTCTACTGTTCTAGCAACAAGAATGATCATTCCAAGTTACAAGTTGGCCGTGTCCGAACCCTGCCGTGCGGGTTCATGTGCGACTCAGCTCCGCAACAAGGCAGTTAGCCGTAACGTCTGGCTACACGCCGGCCGGCGGGCGGCGGCGTTCGTACAGCGGCCAACTGTGCACTGTAATCAGCAACTTTTTTTTGAAAAGTTTCGGCGAGCATATGCCCGAATCGTGCGCGGAATCATGAGGCTCACTTTTGCATGTGATATTGTAGGGCGCACCATCACTTCGATCAGTTCAGCTCGGCCATCACGGTACGTACCTAGCTATACCAGCGGTGGCCATGCATGTAGCAGCTTTTCCCTTACCACGCAGTTGACGCATGACTGTTCATGGTAGTATTATTTTGGCAGGGTTTCCATCGTTGGCACAGTGACGCGTTTCTCTGAGATGTCCGCTTAGACGTGTCACATGCGTGTCTTCTTGTTTTGAACTTCCAAACTATCTCATCAACAAACCTAGCTAGAAACAGTTTTCACAGAGGTTTGATTGATTTTTCACCAGCTCGCAGACATCATTAGGCCAACTCTACCACGCGACCCTATCCTGTCCGTTCTGTTCGTTTGGAGTAAAACCGGACAAACCAGACGACCCAGCGGCAAACCTTATTTTGCTTTTTCGTTCGTTTTGTGTCTGTTTTACCCCATCCCTGTACCAAAGTTGGTCTCGTTTTGGGGCAAAAGCGGACACGAGCCGGACGTTTTCTGCATCCCTTCTGTCCGCTGTGTCCGTCTGCACATGGGTCTGGCCCACCTGTCATTGAAACCTGAGGGACCCACCCACCCACCCACCCATCCCTTCTCTCTCCTTTATTTCCACCATTCATTGCACACCGCGTCGACGGCCGCCGGAGCAGGGCATGGGCACGGCCTCCCTGCCGGCGGGCCAACCAATGCCAGCCTCCCGACCACGGCAGCCGCGACTAGCAGAAGGCGAGCACGCGGGGCTGCGGCAGACGGGCGTGCGCGCGACGAGCT
>NC_041392.1:135318277-135356011 GCF_002162155.2 Triticum dicoccoides | reverse complement strand
CGCGAGCGAGGATGCGGGGCGGGGCGGGCGAGCTCACGCGCGGCAGATGCCCAGGCCACGGCGAGGAGTTGGCCGCGGCGCGGGCGAGGGCGCAACGATGGGCTGCGAGGCGGGCGCGCGGAGCGAGAGCGCGAGCTCGCTGACGGGTGAGGCGCGCGACCGAGACAGACAGTTTGAGATCGGTCAGTGCGCTGGGCGCCTCCAACTCTACCCAGACGTCCATGTCCGTTTTACCACCCATTGCCACTTCAAACGGACAGAATCTAGACAAAACAGATGTCCGTTTAGGACCGTGCGGTGAAGTTGGCCTTACGCTTTTTGCTACGCCGCACGGTGGTGGTACGTGGAATGTAGCTCCTCCCTTTTTTTTTCTTTGAAAAGGAATCGCCTTATCCAGCTATCCTAGCATCGTCATCATAACCATGCTATATAGGAGTATTGCTATCCTTCACACGACCACACGTGTTGGCCTGACTGTGATATTTTTTTACTCTCTTCTCCTCCTTTGAAAATGATAGTACAATCTTGGCCTCTTTTGGTTCATAGGATAAAATTATCATAGGAATAGGAATTTTGTAGGAAATGAGATGACATGTATCTTAAATCCTATGAGTAGGAATAGAAAATGAGATGTCATTTGGTTGACATCAAAGGAATTTTTTCATTAAATCTAGGTTTATTTTTATTTTCCTATAAAATGTGAAGGATGAGAACCAATTCTATGTAGGAATAGGAATCTATTCCTATGAATCAAAGGGCTCTAAAAAAAATTATAGAAATCCTATCCTCTAATTTTTTAATGAAATTACTCCAAACCAAAAGAAGGCCTTATCTATCACGAGACAAGGGCCTCGGTGGTGGGAGGGTGCTGCCGTCTCCACCCCCGTGCGCTCGCCGTTCCGTTCGTACGCCTTCCTCTTTCCCGCCGACGAACGACGCTCTAGTGTTCCCAAGACGATGTGAATGATGACGAGCCGGGACTATGGTAAATTCGCCCGTACCCTACGCAAGGGAATATTCTCATGGATTTGAAACTTGAGCGAAGACGACGAAGGGAAAATGGGAGCTGTGTGGCGACGGATCTATCTACCCTGTGCAATAATTGTAGAAGGTGCGCCACTGTATTATTACTGCCACCGTACGGCAACGCCTCCAGACCCCCTCCCACACCCTGCCACTCTGTCGACGCGTACTCGCTCTGCCCACTGTCAAGTCTACAGGAGTACTCCCTCCGTCCGCCAAAGAGTGAACGTCTGGCTCGAGTAATTTTCCCAAAATAAGTGAACGTCTGGCTCCGCAGCGATCCACCGAGTATGGCCCGTTGACAGTCATTGCAGTCGTCATTTGAAATAGGGAATCGAAAGTGCCAAATTGGAAGATTCTTGCTGCCGGGTGATGTAGTAATTTTCCTTGGCATGATTGTGCGCATATCGTTTTTTCTTGGTGTGCCACATTGTTGAGAACAATCACGGTACTCAACACACATCTCTTCTTGTATTCCCTCTGTTTCTTTTTACTTCGCATATAAGATTTAATCAAAGTTGAACTACACAAAATTTGATCAAATTTATGTAAAAAAATATGAACATCTACAATACTAAAACTATATAGTATGAAAATACGTTTCATGATGCATCTGATAATATTGATTTCATATTGTGATTGTTTTCATGTTTTAATATAAAGTTAGTCAAATTCTACAAAGCTTGACTTTGACCAAACCTTATATGCGGACTAAAAAGAAACAGAGGGAGTACTTTGTCCTCGTGTGACTTGGTGGGAGGACACCCAATAAATTAGGCTTGCAATCAGATCACAATAAATCCGACATCAGACTTATAGTGATTTGGAGCGAACGCGGTCTCCGTCGTTTGTTCATTTATCACGGATCACGCGGAAACCTAACACCATGTTATTGCATAGAAAATCGTTCACGTTGTGTCGGAACGAAACAACGGTAGGCACACCTTTTCTTTTCTTTTGCCTGACCCGTTCACCCTCACTCTAGTTCGCTCTCATTCTCCCCCTCCCACTTTCCTCTTCTCATCGGCCCGTCGACCACCATCTCATTGGCGATTCCCAACAACGACGTTGATGCTGCGATAGTGGCATCCCACCGATCCAGGCAATTACATGTGTTTACCGACGCTTCTTCACACACGCGGTGCGGAGTGGAGGAAGGGTGGGCTCGGGGCGGTAGTGGCACGTAGCGTGTGGGAGAGGGGGTTGCCGCAGATGCGTTGCATGGGAGGGTGCGGTGGTGCATCGGCCTGACGCGGTGGTGCAAGCGTTGAGGGCGGTGCATCATCGACGGGCAGAAGTAGGAGTTCTGGCGCCTCTTCCTCGCGCTTGTCTTCTGGCGTCTCTAAAGGTACGATAAGTTGTACCTTTGAGCTAGCGAATGCCTCCTCATTGAACTGCTAACGGAAAAGGAATGATGACGATTCACCATTTTCTACTTCTGCTTCCATTAGTGTTGATTGTCGCTGATCCATGGTAGTTTAGTGCGATTGATTTGGATTTGGTTGATAATTTGATTGCTCATGCTATTTTGTAGTAGTGTAGAAACAGAGCAAATTATCATCAATTGGCAAATTAATAATCTTTTATAGCTGCTATCCTTTTTTAGTAAATAGTTGTCATGGCAATTGCTATGAATTTTCATCGACCCTCGCAATTTGCTTCTCATTTTTAGAGCTTGTTTTGCCATGTCAATGCACCATGTTCCCTAAATTTGCCATGTATCAGAGATCTCTATTTTTCCCATGAAAAATGATCTCAAATTTGTACCATTTCTTCTACATTTCTCATGAATTAGACATCATTTAATTTCATATACCATGGTAAATTAAAAGGAATTAGAGATCGTTTGCCATGTCAATGTACTATTACGATCTCTAATTTTTAGCATTTTGGACTCAGTTTTCTTGAGAGTGATTGGTTGGGATTAGTTGACTAGTTGATTGTTGCTGCTATTTTATAATATTTCAGAAACAGAACAAATTATACATCATCGGGTGCGTACGGAAATGAATTTTCGTCAAAAACAACGTGACGAGAGACAATAATGCGACGATATTGGAGGTTGTAGCAGCGGTAGCCCTTGTGCTTGAGGGGATACCCAAGAAAAATGCAGCAGGAGGAGCGAGGAGAAAGCTTATGCGGTGTGGTTGCATACGTGTTGGGATAGCACAAGTACCCAAACACTCGAAGATGGTCGTAGGTGGGGCGGAGGCCATGGAGTTGGAAGTAGGGAGTGTGGCTGCTGATGGCACGAGAGGGGCGGCGATTGAGAAGATTAGTGGCTGTGTGGAGGGCCTCGACCTAAAACTTGGGAGGGGGAGGGTGTTGGGGAACGCAGTATTTCAAAAAAATTCCTACGATCACGCAAGATCTATCTAGGAGATGCATAGCAACGAGAGGGAGAGTGTGTCTACGTACCCTCGTAGAATGAAAGCGGAAGCGTTTTGTAACGCGGTTGATGTAGTCGAACGTCTTCGCGATCCAACCGATCAAGTACCGAACACACGACACCTCCGCGATCTGCACACGTTCAGCTCGGTGACGTCCCTCGTACTCTTGATCCAGCTGAGGCCGAGGGTGAGTTCCGTCAGCACGACGGTGTCTTGACGGTGATGATGAAGTTACCGACGCAGGGCTTCGCCTAAACAATACGATAATATGACCGAGGTATAAAACTGTGGAGGGGGGCACCACACACGGCTAAAGATTAACTTGTGTCTCTATGGGGTGCCCCCCTCCCCGTATATAAAGGAGGGGAGGAAGAGGCCAGCCGGCCATAAGGGGCGCGCCCAGGGGGGGGGGGAATCCTACTCCAAGTAGGAATCCCCCCCCTTTCCTAGTCCAAGTAGGAGAAGAAGGAAGGAGAGGGAGAGAGAGAGGGAAAGAGGGGTCGTGCCCCCCTCCCCTAGTCCTATTCAGACTCCCCTTGGGGGGGGGGGCGCCACCTCCTGGCTGCTGCCCTCTCTCTCCCCTAAGGCCCACTAAGGCCCATTACTTTCTCGGGGGGTTCCGGTAACCCCTCCGGCACTTCGGCTTTATCCGAAACCACCCGGAACACTTCCAGTGCCCGAATGTAACCTTCCAATATATCAATCTTTATGTCTCAACCATTTCGAGACTCCTCGTCATGTCCATGATCTCATCCAGGACTCCAAACAATCTTCGGTACATCAAATCACATAACTCATAATACAAATCGTCATCAAACGTTAAGCGTGCGGACCCTACTGGTTCGAGAACTATGTAGACATGACCAAGACACATCTACAGTCAATAACCAATAGCGGAACCTGAATGCTCATATTAGCTCCTACATATTCTACGAAGATCTTTATCGGACAAAACGCATAACAACATACGTTGTTCCCTTTGTCATCGGTATGTTACTTGCCCGAGATTTGATCGTCGGTATCCTCATACCTAGTTCAATCTCGTTACCGGCAAGTCTCTTTACTCATTCCGTAATGCATCATCCCGCAATCTAAAAAATTTCTAGAAGAAAAATTCAATCCAGCATAAAAAATCTGTATAATCATCCATAAATTCAAATCATGTGTAAGGCAATTACGTATCATTAATTTTATCCTCTCCCAAGCTTGTGCAACATGCTCATCATCAAGTTGCTTAAAATTCATAATATCGTTTCTAAGAGAGATGATCTTAGCGGGAGGAAAATACTTAGAGATAAAAGCATCTTTGCACTTATTCCATGAATCAATACTATTTTTAGGCAAAGAAGAAAACCAAGTTTTAGCACGATCTCTAAGTGAAAACGGAAATAGCTTCAATTTAACAATATCATTATCCACATCTTTTTTCTTTTGCATATCGCAAAGTCAACAAAGTTGTTTAGATGGGTAGCGGCATCTTCACTAGGAAGGCTGGAAAATTGATCTTTCATGACAAGATTCAACAAAGCAACATTAATTTCACAAGATTCAGCATCGATAATAGGAGCAATCGGAGTGCTAATAAAATCATTGTTGTTGGTATTAGAAAAGTCACATAATTTACTATTATCTTGAGCCATCGTGACAAACAATCAATCCAACACACAAGAAAACAAGAAGCAAGCGAAAAGAGGCGAACGAAAAAGGGCGAATAAAACGGCAAAGGTGAAGTGGGGGAGAGAAAAACGAGAGGCGAATGGCAAATAATGTGATGCAAGGGAGAAGAGTTTGTGATGGGTCTTGGTATGTCTTGACTTGAGCGTAGATCTCCCAGTCAACAACGCCAGAAATCCTTCTTGCTACCTCTTGAGCATGCATTTGTTTTCCCTTGAAGAGGAAAGGGTGATGCGGCAAAGTAGCATAAGTATTTCCCTCAGTTTTTGAGAACGAAGGTATCAATCCAGTAGGAGACTACACGCAAGTTGCCTAGTACTTGCACAAACAATCAAGAACCTTGCAACCAACGCGCTAAATGGGTTGTCAATCCCTTCACGACCACTTGCAAAAGTGAGATCTGATAAAGATAATAAGATAAATATTTTTGGTATTTTTGTTGTATAGATTGGAAAATAAAGATTGCAAGAAAAATAGTAAACTAGAATTATAGATCGGAAACTTATATGATGTAAAGTAGACCTGAGGGCCATAGGTTTCACTAGTGGCTTCTCTCATGATAGCATATATTACGATGGGTGAACAAATTACTGCCGAGCAATTGATAGAAAAGCGCATAGTTATGATGATATCTAAGGCAATGATGATGAATATAGGCATCATGTCCGTGTGAAGTAGACCGAAACGATTCTGCATCTACTACTATTACTCTACACATCGACCGCTATCCAGCATGCATCTAGAGTATTAAGTTCATAAGAATAGAGTAACACATTAGGCAAGATGACATGATGTAGAGGGATAAACTCAAGCAATATGATATAAACCCCATATTTTTACCTTCGATGGCAACAATACAATACGTGCCTTGCTGCCCCTGCTGTCACTAGAAAAGGACACCGCAAGATTGAACCCAAAGCTAAGCACTTCTCCCATTGTAAGAAAGATCAATCTAGTAGGCCAAACTAAACTGATAATTCGAAGAGACTTGCAAAGATATCAAATTATGCATATAAGAATTCAGAGAAGAACCCAATAATATTCAAAGATAATCAAATTCATAAAACCACAATTAATTGGATCTCGGCAAACACACTGCAAAAGATTATTACATCGAATAGATCTCCAAGAACATCGAGGAGAACTTTGTATTTAGAACCAAAGAGAGAGAAGAAGTCATCTAGCTAATAACTATGGACCCGAAGGTCTGTGGTAAACTACTCACACATCATCGGAGAGGCTATGGTGTTGATGTAGAAGCCCTCCATGATCTAATCCCCCTCCGGCAGATCGCCGAAAAAGGTCCCCAGATGGGATCTCACGGCTATAGAAGGTTGCTACAGTGGAAAAGTGGTTTCGTGGCTCTCCTTGATGTTTTTAGGGTACATGGGTATATAAAGGCGAAAGAAGTACGTCGGTGGAGCTCCGTGGGGCCCACGAGGGTGGGGGCGCGCCTACCCCCTTGGGCGTGCCCCCTACCTCATGGAAGCTTCGCAGACTTCTAGACATGTACTCCAAGTCTCCTTTGTTGCGTTTGTTCCAAGAAAGATCCTCGCGAAGTTTCGTTCCATTTGGATTCCGTTTGATATTCCTTTTCCGCCAAACACTGAAATAGGCAAAAAACAACAATTTGCACTGGGCCTTCGGTTAATAGGTTAGTCCCAAAAATAATATAAAAATGCATATTAAAGCCCATTAAACATCCAAAACAGATAATATAATAGCATGGAAAATAAAAAATTATAGATACGTTGGAGACGTATCAGGCCACGGCCGCCCTAGTCACTGCGGCCCCGTCACCCTAGCGGGAGCTTGGCGGCGGCCCTGTTGCTGTCCGTGGCCCCAGTCAGGGACACGTTCCTGAGAGCGATCCACCCGATCACCCGGGCATGGAGCAGAGCCGCCCGTGGGAGAGGAGCCAGAAGCGCCGCTGGAGCCACTGGGAAGAGCGTTGGTCCCGTGCACCACCATAACGGTGGCGCTAGACTCGGAGGAACGTTGCGCGAGGTTCTCCTCGGCAAGCTTGACTCGTTAGAAGATAGCCTCGAAGGGTGGGAGGGGAACGGTGTCACCCAGCACGACCCGGATGGTGTCGAGGCGTTGGTCGAGGCCATGGAGAAACAAAGTGGTGATGTCGACCTCGGTCACCGCATGATCTATGTCGGCGAGGCCATCAGTGAGCAACTTCATGCGACGCACATACTCATCCACAGAGAGATCTCCTTGTTTAAGGTTGCAATATTGGCGATTGAGGATCATGTAGCGAGCGGCGTGATCTGCGAGGAAGTAATGTTGGATCCGAGTCCAGAGGGCGTGGATGGTGGTAGCGCCGATCACATGATCAACGATCGAGTCCGCGAGGGTGGAATACATCCAGAGGACAACATGTGCATCGAGCTCAAGATAGTGGGCATCGGCGTTGGGTGGTGGGGGATGCTGAATGAGGAAGGATACACCATGGTGGAGGAGCACCATGAGGAAGAAGCTTTTCCACTTGCGGTAGTTGTGTTGGGCAGGATCCAGGAGGAACTTGACGTGGTTGGAGATGCTGTTGGGGAACACAGTATTTTTAAAAAAAATCCTACGAACATGCAAGATCTATCTAGGAGACGCATAGCAATGAGAGGGGAGAGTGTGTCTACGTACCCTCGTAGACTGAAAGCGGAAGCGTTTAGTAACACGGTTGATGTAGAATAACGTCTTCGCAATCCAACCGATGCAAGTAACGCACGGCACCTCCATGATCTGCACACATTCAGGTCGGTGACATCCCTCAAACTCTTGATCTGGTTGAGGCCAAGGGAGAGTTTCATCAGCACGGTGACATGGTGACGGTGATGATGAAGTTACCGACGCAGGGATTCGCCTAAGCATTATGACGATATGACCGAGGTGGAAAACTGTGGAGGGGGGCACCGCACACGGCTAAGACAAATCTTGGAGTGCCTTTGGGGTGCCCCCTGCCCACGTATATAAAGGAGGGGGGAAGAGGAGGTCGGCCTAGGAGGGACGCGCCTATAGGGGAAGTCCAACTCGGATTCCCAATCCTAGTTGGAGTCCCCTTCCTTTTCCAAGAGGGGGGGACGGAAGGAGCAGGAGAGGAGAAGGAAAGAGAGGGGGCGGCGCCCCCTCCCTAGTCCAATTCAGACTTGCCATGGGGGGGCGCGCAGCCACCCCTTGAGGCACTTCTCTCCTTTCCGGTATGGCCAATTAAGGCCCACTACATCCCCCGGCGAATTCCCGTAACTCTCCGATACTCCGAAAAATACCTGAATCACTCGGAACCTTTCCGATGTCTGAATATAGCCTTCCAATATATCAATCTTTACATCTCGACCATTTCGAGACTCCTCGTCATGTCCGTGATCTCATCCGGGACTCCGAACAACCTCCGGTACATCAAATCACATAACTCATAATACAAATCGTCATCGAACGTTAAGCGTGTGGACCCTACGGGTTCGAGAACCATGTAGACATGGCCGAGACACATCTTAGGTCAATAAAGAATAGCGGAACCTGGATGCTCATATTGGCTCCTACATATTCTACGAAGATCTTTATCGGTCAAACCGCATAACAACATATGTTGTTCCCTTTGTCATCGGTATGTTACTTGCCTGAGATTCGATCATCGGTATCATCATACCTAGTTCAACCTCGTTACCGGCAAGTCTGTTTACTCGTTCCGTAATGTATCATCCCGCAACTAACATAGTCACATTGCTTGCAAGGCTTATAGTGATGTGCATTACCGAGAGGGCCCAGAGATACCTCTCCGACAATCGGAGTGACAAATCCTAATCTTGATCTATGCCAACTCAACAAACATGATCGGAGACACCTGTAGAGCATCTTTATAGTCACCCAGTTATGTTGTGATGTTTGATAGCACACAGTGTGTTCCTCCGGTATTCAGGAGTTGCATAATCTCATAGTCATAGGAGCATGTATAAGTCATGAAGAAAGCAATAGCAATAAAACTAAACGATCATAGTGCTAAGCTAATGGATGGGCCTTGTCCATCACATCATTCCCTAATGATGTGATCCCGTTCATCAAATGACAACACATGTCCATGGCTAGGAAACTTAACCATCTTTGATTAACGAGCTAGTCAAGTAGAGGCATACTAGGGACACTCTGTTTGTCTATGTATTCACAGATGTACTAAGTTTCCGGTTAATATAATTCTAGCATGAATAATAAACATTTATCATGATATAAGGAAATATAAATAACAACTTTATTATTGCCTCTAGGGCATATTTCCTTCAGAGGGGTGAGATTAGCTTGGAGAAGGAGGGTGTGAACAACATCGTTGGTGGTGCGGAGTAGGCGCTCGGCTTTATTGTTTTAGGGGGAAGTGTGGGGAGACGAGCAGCGATAGATCATACCGTTGGTGGAGAAGAAGGTGCGAAGAGTGTGATTGATGAACTCGCCTCCGTTATCGCATTGCAATGCCTTGATGACTACATTATATTGGGTTTTGACATAAGAAATAAGTGTGGTGGAGGTGTCTGATTTGTTGCGTAGAGGGAACAACCACGAGAAATGGGAGTAGTCATCGAGTATAATTAAATATATTGATAACCGGAAAATCTCACAACCGGAGAGGTCCACAAATCACAATGAATTAAATTCAAAGGGAGCATAAGTGCGGCTAGTAGATGAAGAAAAGGGTAAGCGTTCTTGGTGTCCAAGTTGACATGCATCACATGGCATGTGAGTAGAATTATTACATGGAACAAGAAAATCATGCGCTATGGAATGAAAAGTTTGAGCACTAGGATGGTGATGACCCACAAGTATAGGGGATCTGTCGTTGATCTTTCAATAAGTAAGAGTGTCGAACCCAACGAGGAGCATAAGGAAATGATAAGCAGTTTTCAGTAAGGTATTCTCTGCAAGCACTGAAATTATCGGTAATAGATAGTTTTGTGATAAGGTAATTTGTAACAGGTAACAAGTAATAAAAGTAAATAAAGTGCAGCAAGATGGCCCAATCCTTTTTGTAGCAAAGGACAAGCCTGGACAAACTCTTATATAAAGGAACACGCTCCCGAGGACACATGGGAATTATCGTCAAGCTAGTTTTCATCACGTTCATATGATTCGCGTTCGGTACTTTGATAATTTGATATGTGGGTGGACCGGTGCTTGGGTACTGCCCTTCCTTGGACAAGCATCCCAATTATGATTAACCCCTCTTGCAAGAATCCGCAACTACAAAAGAATTATTAAGGTCAACCTAACCGTAGCATGAAACATATGGATCCAAATCAGCCCCTTACGAAGCAACGAATAAACTAGGGTTTAAGCTTCTGTCACTCTAGCAACCCATCATCTACTTATACTTCCCAATGTATTCCTATAGGCCCAAACAATGGTGAAGTGTCATGTAGTCGATGTTCACATGACACCACTAGAGGAGAGACAACATACATCTCATCAAAATATCGAACGAATACCAAATTCACATGACTACTTATAGCAAGACTTCTCCCATGTCCTCAGGAACAAATGTAACTACTCACAAATCATATTCACGTTCATAATCAGAGGGGTATAAATATGCATAGAGGATCTGAACATATGATCTTCCACCAAATAAACCAACTAGCATTAACTACAAGGAGTAATCAACACTACTAGCAACCCACATGTACCAATCTGAGGTTTTGAGACAAAGATTGGATACAAGAGATGAACTAGGGTTTGAGATGAGATGGTGTTGGTGAAGATGTTGATGGAGATTGACCCTCTCCCAATGAGAGGATTGGTGGTGATGATGATGGTGTTGATTTTCCCCCTCCCGGAGGGAAGATTCCCCGGCAGAACAACTCCGCCGGAGCCCTAGATTGGTTCCGCCAAGGTTCCGCCTCGTGGCACCGGAGTTTCGTCCCGAAAGCCTGCTTATGATTTTTTCTAGGGAAAAAGACCTCATATAGTAGAATATGGGCACCGGAGGCCTGCTAGGGGGCCCACGAGGCAGGGGGCGCGCCCCCACCCTCGTGGATGGTGGGTAGCCCCCTATGATACTTCCTTCGCCCAATATTTTTTATACATTCTGAAACGTGCTCCCGTGAAGTTTCAAGACTTTCGGATTTGTGCAAAATATGTCTCTAATATTTGCTCCTTTTCCAGCACAAAGTTCCAATTGCTGGCATTCCCCCTCTTCATGTAAACCTCGTAAAATAAGAGAGAATAGGCATAATATCGTGACATAATGTGTAATAACAACCCATAATGTAATAAATATCGATATAAAAGCATGATGAAAAATGGACGTATCAACTCCCCCAAGCTTAGACCTCGCTTGTCCTCAAGCGTAAGCCGGTATCGAAAAATATGTCCACATACTTAGAGATAGAGGTGTCGATAAAATAAAATATGGACATGAGGGCATCATGATCATTCTTATAACAGCAACATATATGTATATATATATATTGTCATATGATCTCTTATGCTAAAGTAACAATTCATTCACAGTTTCAAGTATGATTCATAAACTTCATTGAAAACTAACAAACTATAATCTTAGTCATTGAAGCAATTGCAATTTATCGTAACATCGGAAAGAGTCAATATAAGAGCTTTTCAGCAAGTCCACATACTCAACTATCATTTAGTCTTTCACAATTGCTAACACTCATGCAATATTTATGGGTATGAAGTTTTAATCGGGCACAGAGAAAGATAGGGGCTTATAGTATTGCCTCCCAACCTTTTACCTCAAGGGTAATGTCAACAATAATAGTTCATGAAAACTAACATCCAATTAGCTATATATCAGGATCTTTCCAACACATTGTGCTTGCCAAAAGGATAAAATGTAAAAGGGAAAGGTGAAGATCACCATGACTCTTGTATGAAGTATAAGACAATAATAAAAGATAGGCCCTTCCCAGAGGGAAGCAGAGGTTGTCATGTGCTTTTATGGTTGGATGCACGAAATCTTAATGCAAAAGAACGTCACTTTATATTGCCACTTGTGATATGGGCCTTTATTATGCTGTCCGTCGCTTTTATTTCTTCCACATCACAAGATCGTATAAAGCTTATTTTCTCCACACTAATAAATCATACATATTTAGAGAGCAATTTTTATTGCTTGCAACAATGACAACTTACTTGAAGGATCTTACTCAATCCATAGGTAGATATGGTGGACTCTCATGGCAAAACTAGGTTTAAGGATATTTGGAAGCACAAGTAGTATCTATACTTGGTGCAAAGAATTTGTCTAGCATGAGAGGGAAAGGCAAGCTCAACATGTTGGATGATCCATGGCAATATAATTTATTTCGGATGTAAGAAAACATAACCCATTACGTTGTCTTCCTTGTCCAACATCAACTCTTTAGCATGTCATATTTTAACGAGTGCTCACAATCATAAAAGTTGTCCGAGCTAGTATATTTATATGTGAAAACCTCTCTTTCTTTATTACTTCCTATTAATTGCAACGATGACCAAAATTATGTCTGTCAACTCTCAACAACTTTTATTCATCACACTCTTTATATGTGAAGTCATTACTCTCCATAAGATCCGTATGATCTCTTTAATTCTTTTTATTCTTTCTCTTCCTTTTTTATTTTTATTCCCTCAAGATCATAGCAAGAAGGACAAGCCCTTGACTCAACACTAATCTTTATTATATAGCTCACGGACTCGATTACATAGAAGGATCATAAAGGAAAACTCAAAAATATATCATACTAAAACTTTATTCTACTAGATCAAGATATTACCAAAAGGATCGAACTAAGAAAAATGGTAAAGATAAAAGTGTGATGGTGATACGATACCGGGGCACTCCCCCAAGCTTGGCAGTTGCCAAGGTGAGTGCCCATACCCATGTGTTTATGTCTCCTTCCTCGGAGGTGGTGATGATGGAGTTGTTGATGATGTAGGCTTGTCATCCATCTTCTAGGGCATAGGATTACCATGATAGAAAGAGGATCGAGTCTCCAGGATCCTCAAATCTGCAGCCAAACTCATCCTCTTGAATCTATATTCATACTCACAGATTTGGTTTTGTAGATCATAGATATGGGCTTGGAGATGCTCGATTTTCTCGTGAAGCTTGAAGATGGTCTCCCCGATGTTCATGGCATCTTGCTTGGTGTTGTTGGTGAATTCCATGATCATTATGTGGTTGGCGTCGAGTCCACGCTCCACCATCTCCTAGCACTTGAAAACTTGTTGCTTCATTGCCTTGAGTCTTGTCTCCACGCTTCCGGTCCTCCTTGGTCCCTCAACATCACGGATGTGCAGCAACCCCTCACACATCTAAATGGTTTGAGGGTGTTGCAGCACCTCCGCGAGGTAGGGGTTGATGACCTTCTCGAAGAACTTGTCCTTGGGGGCACTTGGAGATGTCATGATGATCTAGATCTATCAGAAAAATAGCTCGAAACAAAGACAGAAGGTATTTGCGTGATACGGTGGTCAAAACCTTCGGGGGATTATATAATGAATTTTTACCGACCAAAAAAATTATCGTGCAAGAAAACGGAGTCTGGAGAGCACACGAGGTGCCCACGAGGCAGGGGGCGCGCCCTCCACCCCCGTGGACGCCTTGTGTCCTTCCTGGACTGCTTCTTATTTTCCTATTTTCTTAAATATTCCAAAATGGAGAAAAATTGCTATTAGAACTATTTTGGAGTCGGTTTACTTACCGTACCTCATACCTCTTCCTTTTCGGAGTCTGAAACATTCTGAAAAGTGTCCTTTATGTATTCCTCAGGGGTTACAGTTTCGATAACATTAGTTTCAACATTTAGGATTACCTGAGATATAATGTTTGATTCTTTGACCGTTCACCACCCTCGGATTTGTGCCTTTAAAGTTGTTGATTTTTATGGCACCAGAATGATAGACCTCCTCGATAATGTAAGGACCTTCCCATTTTGAGAGGAGCTTGCCTGCAAAAAATCTTAAACGAGAGTTGTATAACAATACATAATCACCTACATTAAACTCACATTTTTGTATCCTTTTTTCATGCCATCTTTTAACTTTTTCTTTAAATAGTTTGGCATTCGCATAAGCCTGGGTTCTCCATTCATCAAGTGAGCTAATGTGAAAAAGCCTCTTCTCGCCGGCAAGTTTGAAATAATAATTGAGCTCTTTAATGTCCCAATATGACTTATGTTCCAGTTCGAGAGGTAAGTGACATGCTTTTCCATAAACCCTTTTATACGGAGACATACCCATAGGATTTTTATATGCAGTTCTATAAGCCCATAATGCATCATCAAGTTTCTTGGACCAATTCTTTCTAGCTCTATAAACAGTCTTTTGCAAAATTAATTTAAGCTCTCTATTACTTAGTTCTACTTGACCATTAGACTGTGGATGATATGGAGATGCAATTCTATGATTAACATCATACTTAGAAAGCATCTTACGAGAAGTACCATGAATAAGATGTGAACCACCATCAGTCATTAAGTATCTAGGGAGTCCAAACCTCAGAAAAATAACTTCTTTAAGCATCTTAATACAGGTGTTATGATCAGCACTACTAGTTGGAATAGCTTCTACCCACTTAGTAACGTAATCAATAGCAACTAAAATATGTGTATACCCATTAGAGGAAGGAAACGGTCCCACATAATCAAAGCCCCAAACATCAAATGGTTCAATAACAAGTGAATAATTCATAGGCATTTCTTGACGTCTAATAATATTACCAATTCTTTGACAATCATCACAAGACAAGACAAACTTACGGGCATCCTTGAAGAGAGTAGGCCAATAAAAACCAGAATGCAATACCTTATGTGCAGTTCTGTCTCCAGCATGGTGTCCTACGTAAGCCTCGGAATGACAGTTGCGTGTTATTTGTTCCTGTTCATGCTCAGGTACACAACGTCTAATAATACTATCTACTCCTTCTTTATAAAGGTGTGGGTCATCCCAGAAGTAATGTCTTAAATCATAGAAAAACTTTTTCTTTTGTTGGTATGTGAAACTAGGTGGTATAAATTTAGCAACAATATAATTAGCATAATCAGCATACCATGGAGCAGTACGAGAAGCATTTATGACATTTAATTGTTCATCAGGAAAGCTATCATCAATAGGTAGTGGGTCATCAAGAACATTCTCTAACCTAGATAAGTTGTCTGCAACGGGCTTCTCAGCTCCCTTTCTATCGATAATATGCAAATGAAATTCTTGTAGTAAGAGAACCCATCTAATAAGTCTAGGTTTAGCATCTTTCTTTTCCATAAGATATTTAATAGCAGCATGATCGGTGTGAACAGTTACATTAGAATCAATAATATAAGGTCTAAACTTATCACAAGCAAATACAACTTCTAAAAATTCTTTTTCAGTAGTAGCATAATTTCTCTAGGCACTGTCTTACTAGCATATTGGATAACATTTAATTTCTTATCAACTCTTTGTCCTAGAATAACCCCTACAACACAATCACTAGCATCACACATAATTTCAAAGGGTAAATTCCAATCAGGTGGCTGAACAATAGGTGCAAAAATCAAGGCTGTCTTAAGTATTTCAAATGCTTCTACACAATCATCATCAAATACAAAAGGAACATCTTTTTGTAAGAGATTAGTCGGAGGCCTAGAAATTTTAGAGAAGTCCTTAATGAACCTCCCATAAAAAACGGCATGACCAAGGAAACTTCTTATACCTTTAATGTCCATAGGACACAACATCTTTTCAATAGCATCAACTTTAGCTTTATCAACTTCAATACCTCTTTCAGAAATTTTATTCCCCAAGACAATACCTTCATTAAGCATAAAGTGACACTTCTCCCAATTCAAGAAAGATTAGTTTCTTCACATCTCTGCAAAACTCAATCAAGGTTGCTTAAGCAATCATCAAAACAAGTTCTATAAACGGAGAAATGATCCATGAAAACCTCAACAATCTTTTCACAAAAGTCAGAGAATATAGGTGCATTGCATAAACCAAAAGGCATACATCTATAAGCAAAGGTACCAAAATGGCAAGTAAAGGTTGTGTTTTCTTGATCCTCTTTTGACAAAAGTATTTGAGAGAAACCAGAATAACCATCTAGAAAGAAAAAATGTGTATGTTTGGATAATCTTTCTAGCATTTGATCAATAAAAGGTAACGGGTAATGATCCTTTTTAGTAGCTTTATTTAATTTGCGGAAATCAATTACCATTATGTAACCTGTAACAATTCTTTGTGGGATCAATTCATCTTTATTATTAGGAACAACAGTAATACCTCCCTTTTAGGGACACGATGGACAAGACTTACCCACTGACTATCAGCAACGGGATAAATTATACCAGCCTCAAGAAGCTTTAGTATTTCTTTTCTTACCACTTCTTTCATCTTAGGATTTAACCGTCGTTGGTGATCAACAACCGGTTTAGCATATTTCTCCAATTTTATTCTGTGCTGGCATAGAGTGGGACTAATGCCCTTAAGATCATCAAGAGTATATCCAATAGCAGCACGATGCTTCTTCAGAGTTTTCAATAATTTCTCTTCTTCATGCTCTAAAAGGTTAGCACTAATAATAACAGGATATATCTTCTTTTCATCAAGATAAGCATATTTAGGAGTATCAGGTAATGGTTTAAGCTCAAACATGGGATCACCCTTGGGTGGAGGAGGATCCCCTAGGATTTCAACAGGCAAGTTATGTTTCAAAATAGGTCCATGTTTAAAGAATACTTCATCCTTTCCCTTCTTTCATTCATAAACATATCATTTTCATGGTCGAGCAAATATTTTTCTAAAGGATCATTAGGAGGCACGTCAATAGAAGCAAGACCAGTAATTTCATCTTTACTAGGCAATTCTTTATCATGGGGTTGTCTACAAAATTTAGCAAAATTAAACTCATGAGACATATCCCCCAAACCAATAGTAACAACATCCTTTTTGCAATCCATCCTAGCATTAACAGTATTCAAGAAGGGTCTACCAAATATAATGGGACAAAAGTTATCTTGTGGGGAACCAAGAACTAGAAAATTAGCAGGATATTTGACTTTCCCACATAAGACTTCAACATCTCTAACTATCCCAACTGATGAAATACTGTCTCTATTGGCAAGCTTAATTGTAACATCAATTTCCTCTATCTCAGCAGGTGCAATATCATGCATAATTTCTTTCTATAAGGAATGAGGTATTGCACTTGCACTAGCACCCATATCACATAAGCCATGATAGCAATGATCTCCTATTTTAACAGAAATAACAGGCATGCCTACAACAGGTCTATATTTGTTTTTAGTGTTAGGTCTTGTTGGGAATATAACTTTCAGGTATGACCCGCCCAGGAGGGGCCGGGTCAACCCTAATGGAAGATTGTTAAGAGAAGCCCAGTAATATTCAAGATGATAGTTTATTAAGAATTGTAGAAGGCCTAAGCCCAGAGGCGGCTTAAGGCCCAATATTATAAACCGCCATATGTAAAGAAAGACTTGTAAAGAAAGGCATATAAAAGAAGTCACCGAGCCGGACACGTTTTATGAGCCGGCCAGGACTCTATAGGCCGCCAGGCGTCAACCCGTGTATATAAGGGAATGACCCGGCGGCGGCTTAGGACAAGAAACAACAGATCGATAGCCAAGCTAGCGGATTCGCTCCTTGGTCATCGAAACCTAGCAACACAACATCAACTGGACTAGGCCTTACCTTCGCCGTAAGGGGCAGAACCAGTATAAACCTCTCGTGTCCTTTGTCCCGATTAACCCCTTTAAGCTTCCTAGTTGCGACGGCCCTATGACTAAGTCCTTTCGCTAGGACATCTGCTGTGACAATTCCACGATAGTTGGCGCCCACCGTGGGGCCAGCGCATGGTGGATTTGAGTTCTTGAAGGGCAACTTCAAAGGGCTCAAGGGATACGCTGTGGGCCGGATGACCAAGAGTCGTCGCGGCAAGCTCTACATCGACGATGAAGGCTGGGGCCCCGTCGCCGGCTCGATTGAGTACGGGTACCGGGTCCCCTTCGGCGGAATCCATGTCTTCATCGGCCGGATCGGCGAGTCAAGCCCTGAGCCGGACATCTGCACCAAACTCATCAAGACGGCTCAGCGCACGAGACCCGTCCAGGCTCAACCCGCCGTGCGGCGGGCCTTCGTGGGTTGCATCCATGGAGGGGAATTTTCTGAAGGATCGATAGACGGTGGTGAGACAGTCGCCTGCTCTGACGGCACATCATCCACAGGCGAGGCAGATTCTTTGTATCAACTATAAGATGGCGTGCTTGGGGGCTGTTCCGATGGCAGCAGTATTCCGGACCCCTCTAAGCCGCCGAATCGAGCCGGAGTCTTCATGGCTGGCACTCAACCCGGGCAGAATTCTACGGCTGCGGCATCAATAACCACCGGGTCGGCAGTGCTACCTCTTGAGCACTGCATTGGATTTCCCCGAAGAGAAGAGGATGATGCAGCAAAGTAGCGTAAGTATTTCCCTTAGTTTTTGAGAACAAAGGTATTAATCCAGTAGGAGGCCACGCACAAGTCCCTTGTACCTACACAAAAACAATAGCTCAACGCAACCAACGCGCTTAGGGGTTGTCAATCCCTTCACGGTCACTTACAAAAGTGAGATCTGATAGAGATGATAAATAATATTTTTGGTATTTTTGGTATAGAGATGCAAAGTAAAAAGTAAAAGCAAAGCAATAATAAAGTGATGAAGATTGATATGCTGAGAAAGAGACCCGGGGGCCATAGGTTTCACTAGTGGCTTCTCTCAAGAGCATAAGTATTCTACAGTGGGTGAACAAATTACTGTTGAGCAATTGATAGAATTGAGAATAGTTATGAGAATATCTATGTATGATCATGTATATAGGCATCACGTCCGAGACAAGTAGACCGACTCCTGCCTGCATCTACTACTATTACTCCACTCATCGACCGCTATCAAGCATGCATCTAGAGTATTAAGTTAAAAACAGAGTAACGCCTTAAGCAAGATGACATGATGTAGAGGGATAGTTTCATGCAATATGATAAAAACTCCATCTTGTTATCCTCGATGGCAACGATACAATATGTGCCTTGCTGCCCCTTCTGTCACTGGGAAGGGACACCGCAAGATCGAACCCAAAGCTAAGCACTTCTCCCATGGCAAGAAAAACTAATCTAGTAGGCCAAACCAAACTAATAATTCGAAGAGACTTGCAAAGATAACCAATCATACATAAAAGAATTCAGAGAAGATTCAAATATTATTCATAGATAGACTTGATCATAAACCAACAATTCATCGGTCTCAACAAACACACTGCAAAAAAAGATTACATCGAATAGATCTCCACGAGAGAGGGGGAGAACATTGTATTGAGATCCAAAAAGAGAGAAGAAGCCATCTAGCTACTAACTATGGACCCGTAGGTCCGAAGTAAACTACTCACACTTCATCGGAGAGGCTTGGATGATGATGTAGAAGCCCTCCGTGATCGATGCCCCCTCCAGCGGAGCTCCGGAACAGGCCCCAAGATGGGATCTCATGGATACAAAAAGTTGCGGTGGTGGAATTAGGTTTTTGGCTCCATCCCCGATCGTTTGGGGGTACGTGGATATATATAGGAGGAAGAAGTACGTCGGTGGAGCTTTGAGGGGCCCACGAGGTAGGGGGGCGCGCCCTAGGGGGGGCGCCCTCCACCCTCGTGGCTGCCTCATGGCTTTCTTTACGGAGGGTCCAAGTCTCCTGGATCTTATCTGATGAGAAAATCACGTTTCCGAAGGTTTCATTCTGTTTGGACTTTGTTTGATATTATGTTTCTCCGAAACACTGAAACAGGCAAAAAACAGCAATTCTGGGCTGGGCCTCCGGTTAATAGGTTAGTCCCAAAAATAATATAAAAGTGGAAAATAAAGCCCAATAATGTCCAAAACAATAGATAATATAGCATGGAGCAATAAAAAATTATAGATACGTTGGAGACGTATCAAGCAGCCCCAAGCTTAATTCCTGCTCGTCCTCGAGTAGGTAAATGATAAAAAGAGAATTTTTGATGTGGAGTGCTACTTGGCATAATTTTAATGTAATTCTTCTTAATTGTGGTATGAATATTCAGATCCGAAAGATTCAAGACAAAAGTTCATATTGACATAAAAATGATAATACTTCAAGCATACTAACTAAGCAATTATGTCTTCTCAAAATAACATGGACAAAGAAAGTTCATCCCTACAAAATCATATAGTTTAGTCATGTTTCATTTTCGTCACACAAGAATGCTCTCGTCATGCACAACCCCGATGGCAAGCCAAGCAATTGTTTCATACTTTAGTAATCTCAAACCTATAAACTTTCACGCAATATATGAGCGCGAGCCATGGACATAGCACTATGGGCGGAATAGAATATAATGAGGGGGGTTATGTGGAGAGGACAAAAAAGGAGAAAGTCTCACATTAACGAGGCTAATCAATGGGCTATGGAGATGCCCACCGATTGATGTTAATGCAAGGAGTAGGGATTTCCATGCAATGGATGCACTAGAGCTATAAATGTATGAAAGCTCAACAAAAGAAACTAGTGGGTGTGCATCCAACTTGCTTGCTCATGAAGACCTAGGGCACATGAGGAGGCCCATTGTTGGAATATACAAGCCAAGTTCTATAATGAAAAATTCCCACTAGTATATGAAAGTGATAACATGAGAGACTCTCTACTATGAAGATCATGGTGCTACTTTGAAGCACAAGTGTGGTAAAAGGATAGTAACATTGTCCCTTCTCTCTTTTTCTCTCATTTTTTGGGCCTTTTCTTTTTTATGGCCTTTCTCTCTTTTTTTCATCACTTGGGACAATGCTCTAATAATGATGATCATCACACTTCTATTTATTTACAACTCAATGATTACAACTCGATACTAGAACAAAGATGACTATATGAATGCCTCCGGCGATGTACCGGGATATGCAATGAACCAAGAGTGACATGTATGAAAGAATTATGGACGGTGGCTTTGCCACAAATACTATGTCAACTACATGATCATGCTAAGCAATATGACAATGATGAATGTGTCATGATGGAAAGATGCATGGCAATATATCTCGGAATGGCTATGGAAATGCCATAATAGGTAGGTATGGTGGCTGTTTTGAGAAAGATATAAGGAGGTTTATGTGTAAAAGAGCGTATCATATCATGGGGTTTGGATGCACCGGCGAAGTTTGCGCCAGCTCTCAATGTGAGAAAGGGCAATGCACGGTACCGAAGAGGCTATCAAGGATGGAAGGGTGAGAGTGCATATAATCCATGGACTCAACATTAGTCATAAAGAACTCACATACTTATTGCAAAAATCTACAAGTCATAAAAAATCTTGGCACTACGTGCATGCTCCTAGGGGGATAGATTGGTAGGAAAAGACCATCGCTCGTCCCCGACCGCCACTCATAAGGAAGACAATAAAATAACACCTCATGTTTCAAATTTGTTGCATAACATTTACCATACGTGCATTCTACGGGACTTGCAAACCTCAACACAAGTATTTCTCAATTTCACAACTACTCAACTAGCATGACTTTGATATTATTACCTCCATATTTCAAAACGATCATCAAGCATCAAACTTTTCTTAGTATTCAACACACTCATAGGAAAGTTTTATTATTAATCTTGCATACCAAGCATATTAGGATTTTAAGAAAATTACCATGCTATTAAGACTCTCAAAATAATCTAAGTGAAGCATGAGAGATCAATAGTTTCTATAAAACAAATCCACCACCTTGCTCTAAAAGATATAAGTGAAGCACTAGAGCAAAACTATAAAGCTCAAAAGATATAAGTGAAGCACATAGAGTGTTGGGGAACGTAGTAATTTCAAAAAAAAATCCTACGCACATGCAAGATCATGGTGATGCATAGCAACGAGAGTGGAGAGTGTTGTCATGTACCCTCGTAGACCGAAAGCGGAAGCGTTAGCACAACGCGGTTGATGTAGTCGAATGTCTTCATGATCCGACCGATCCAAGTACCGAACGCATGGCACCTCTGAGTTCAGCACACGTTCAGCTCGATGACGTCGCGCGAACTCCGATCCAGCAGAGCTTCACGGGAGAGTTTCGTCAGCACGACGACGTGGTGACAGTGATGATGTTGCTGCCGACGTAGGGCTTCGCCTAAGCACTGCTACGATATGACCGAAGTAGAATATGGTGGAGGGGGGCACCGCACACGGCTGGGAGAGATCAACTGATCAACTTGTGTGTCTAGAGGTGCCCCCCTGCCCTTGTATATAAAGGAGCAAGGGAGGAGGCCGGCCGGCCCTCTATGGGCAGGCCAGGAGGAGGAGTCCTCCTCCTAGGAGGAGTAGGACTCCCCTTTCCTACTCCTACTAGGAGGAGGAAAGGAAGGAGGAGAAGGAGAAGGAAGGATAAGGAGGAAAAGGAGGAAGGGGGGGGGGCGGCCCCCTAGTCCAATTTGGTTTGGGCTAGGGGGGCCGCGCGCCCTGCCTCCTCTCTTCCACCACTTGGCCCATGAGGCCCAATACTTCTTCCTCATATTCCCTTAACTCCCTGGTACTCCCGAAAATACCTGAATCACTCGGAACCTTTCCGATGTCCGAATATAGTCGTCCAATATATTGATCTTTATGTCTCGACCATTTCGAAACTCCTCGTCATGTCTCCGATCTCATCTGGGACTCCGAACTACCTTCGGTACATCAAATCACATAAACTCATAATACAATCGTCACCGAAACTTTAAGTGTGCGGACCCTACGGGTTCGAGAACTATGTAGACATGACCGAGACATGTCTCCGGTCAATTACCAATAGCGGAACCTGGATGCTCATATTGGCTGCCATATATTCTACGAAGATCTTTATCGGTCAGACCGCATAACAACATACGTTGTTCCCTTTGTCATCGGTATGTTACTTGCCCAAGATTCGATCATCGGTATCTCAATACGTAGTTCAATCTTGTTATCGACAAGTCTCTTTACTCGTTCTGTAATACATCATCCCGCAAGTAACTTATTAGTTGCAATGCTTGCAAGGCTTAAGTGATGTGCATTACCGAGAGGGCCCAGAGATACCTCTCCGACAATCGGAGTGACAAATCCTAATCTTGAAATACGCCAACCCAACAAGTACCTTCGGATACACCTGTAGAGCACCTTTATAATCACCCAGTTACGTTGTGACGTTTGGTAGCACACAAAGTGTTCCTCCGGTAAACGGGAGTTGCATAATCTCATAGTCATAGGAACATGTATAAGTTATGAAGAAAGCAATAGCAACAAACTAAACGATCAAGTGCTAAGCTAATGGAATGGGTCAAGTCAATCACATCCTTCTCCTAATGATGTGATCCCGTTAATCAAATGACAACTCATGTCTATGGCTAGGAAACATAACCATCTTCGATTAACGAGCTAGTCAAGTAGAGGCATACTAGTGACACTCTGTTTGTCTATGTATTCACACATGTATTATGTTTCCGTTTAATACAATTCTAGCATGAATAATAAACATTTATCATGATATAAGGAAATAAATAATAACTTTATTATTGCCTCTAGGGTATATTTCCTTCAGTCTCCCACTTGCACTATAGTCAATAATCTAGATTACACAGTAATGATTCTAACACCCATGGAGCCTTGGTGTTGATCATGTTTTGCTCGTGGAAGAGGCTTAGTCAGCGGGTCTGCAACATTCAGATCCGTATGTATGTTGCAAATTTCTATGTCTCCCACTCGGACTAAATCTCAAATGGAATTGAAGCGTCTCTTGATGTGCTTGGTTCTCTTGTGAAATCTGGATTCCTTCGCCAAGGCAATTGCACCAGTATTGTCACAAAAGATTTTCATTGGACCCGATGCACTAGGTATGACACCTAGATCGGATATGAACTCCTTCATCCAGACTCCTTCATTTGCTGCTTCCGAAGCAGCTATGTACTCCGCTTCACATGCAGATCCCGCCACGACGCTCTGTTTAGAACTGCACCAACTGACAACTCCACCGTTCAATATAAACACGTATCCGGTTTGCGATTTAGAATCGTCTGGATCAGTGTCAAAGCTTGCATCAACGTAACCATTTACGATGAGCTCTTTGTCACCTCCATATATGAGAAACATATCCTTAGTCCTTTTTAGGTACTTCAGGATGTTCTTGACCGCTGTCCAGTGATCCACTTCAGGATTACTTTGGTACCTCCCTGCTAGACTTATAGCAAGGCACACATCAGGTCTGGTACACAACATTGCATACATGATAGAGCCTATGGCTGAAGCATAGGGAACATCTTTCATTTTCTCTCTATCTTCTGCGGTGGTCGGACATTGAGTCTTACTCAACTTCACACCTTGTAACACAGGCAAGAACCCTCTCCTTGCCTGATCCATTTTGAACTTCTTCAAAACTTTGTCAAGGTATGTGCTTTGTGAAAGTCCAATTAAGCGTCTTGATCTATCTCTATAGATCTTAATGCCCAATATGTAAGCAGCTTCACTGAGGTCTTTCATTGAAAAACTCTTATTCAAATATCCCTTTATGCTATCCAGAAATTCTATATCATTTCCAATCAATAATATGTCATCCACATATAATATCAGAAATGCTACAGAGCTCCCACTCACTTTCTTGTAAATACAGGCTCCTCCAAAAGTCTGTACAAAACCAAATGCTTTGATCACACTATCAAAGCGTTTATTCCAACTCCGAGAGGCTTGCACCAGTCCATAAATGGATTGCTGGAGCTTGCACACTTTGTTAGCTCCCTTTGGATCGACAAAACCTTCTGGCTGCATCATATACAACTCTTCTTCCAGAAATCCATTCAGGAATGCAGTTTTAACATCCATTTGCCAAATTTCATAATCATAAAATGCGGCAATTGCTAACATGATTCGGACAGACTTAAGCATTGCTACGGGTGAGAAGGTCTCATCGTAGTCAATCCCTTGAACTTGTTAAAAACCTTTTGCAACAAGTCGAGCTTTGTAGACAGTAACATTACCATCAGCGTCAGTCTTCTTCTTGAAGATCCATTTATTCTCAATTGCTTGCCGATCAACGGGCAAGTCAACCAAAGTCCACACTTTGTTCTCATACATGGATCCCATCTCAGATTTCATGGCTTCTAGCCATTTTGCGGAATCTGGGCTCACCATCACTTCTTCATAGTTCATAGGTTCATCATGATCTAGTAGCATGACTTCCAGAACAGGATTACCGTACCACTCTGGTGTGGATCTTATTCTGGTTGATCTACGAGGTTCGGTAGTAACTTGATCTGAAGTTCCATGATCATTATCATTAGCTTCCTCACTAATTGGTGTAGGTGTCACAGAAATTGGTTTCTGTGATGTAGTACTTTCCAATAAGGGAGCAGGTACAGTTACCTCATCAAGTTCTACTTTCCTCCCACTCACTTCTTTCGAGAGAAACTCCTTCTCTAGAAAGGACCCATTCTTAGCAACGAAAGTCTTGCCTTCAGATCTTTGATAGAAGGTGTACCCAACAGTTTCCTTTGGGTAGCCTATGAAGACACATTTCTCCGATTTGGGTTCAAGCTTATTAGGTTGAAGCTTTTTCACATAAGCATCGCAGCCCCAAACTTTCAGAAACGATAACTTTGGTTTCTCGCCAAACCACAGTCCATAAGGCATCGTCTCAACGGATTTTGATGGTGCCCTATTTAACGTGAATGCAGCCGTCTCTAAAGCATAACCCCAAAACGACAGCAGTAAATCTGTAAGAGACATCATAGATCACACCATATATAGTAAAGTACGATTACGACATTCGGCCACACCATTACGCTGTGGTGTTCCGGGTGGCATGAGTCTCGAAACTATTCCACATTGTTTCAAATGTAGACCAAACTCGTAACTCAAATATTCTCCTCCACGATCAGATCGTAGAAACTTTATTTTCTTGTTACGATGATTTTAAACTTCACTCTGAAATTCTTTGAACTTTTCAAATGTTTCAGACTTATGTTTCATCAAGTAGATATACCCATATCTGCTTAAATCATCTGTGAAGGTGAGAAAATAACGATATCCGCCACGAGCCTCAATATTCATCGGACCACATACATATGTATGTATGATTTCCAACAAATCCGTTGCTCTCTCCATAGTACCGGAGAACGGCGTTTTGGTCATCTTGCCCATGAGGCACGGTTCGCAAGTACCAAGTGATTCATAATCAAGTGATTCCAAAAGTCCATCAGTATGGAGTTTCTTCATGCGCTTTACACCGATATGACCTAAACGGCAGTGCCACAAATAAGTTGCACTATCATTATCAACTCTGCATCTTTTGGTTTCAACATTATGAATATGTTTATCACTACTATTGAGATTCATCAAAAATAGACCACTCTTCAAGGGTGCATGACCATAAAAGATATTACTCATATAAATAGAACAACCATTATTCTCTGATTTAAATCAATAACTGTCTCGCATCAAACAAGATCCAGATATAATGTTCATGATTAACGCTGGCACCAAATAACAATTATTTAGGTCTAAAATTAATCCCGAAGGTAGATGTAGAGGTAGCGTGCCGACCGCGATCACATCGACTTTCGAACCATTTCCCGCGCGCATCGTCACCTCGTCCTTTGCCAGTGTTCGCTTAATCCGTAGTCCCTGTTTCGAGTTGCAAATGTTAGCAACAGAACCAGTATCAAATACCCAGGTGCTACTGCGAGCTCTATAAGGTACACATCAATAACATGTATATCACATATACCTTTGTTCACCTTGCCATCCTTTTTATCCGCCAAATACTTGGGGCAGTTCCGCTTCTAGTGTCCAGTCCCTTTGCAGTAGAAGCACTCAGTTTCAGGCTTATGTACAGATTTGGTTTTCTTCTCCTGAGCAGTAACTTGCTTACTGTTCTTCTTGAAGTTCTCCTTCTTCTTCCCTTTGCCCTTTTTCTTGAAACTGGCGGTCTTGTTGACCATCAACACTTTATGCTCCTTCTTGATTTCTACCTCCGCAGCCTTTAGCATTGTGAAGAGCTCGGAATTGTCTTATCCATCCCTTGCATGTTATAGTTCATCACGAAGCTCTGGTAGCTTGGTGGCAGTGATTGAAGAACTCTGTCAATGACACTATCAACAGGAAGATTAACTCCCAGTTGAGTCAAGTGATTATGATACCCAGACATTTTGAGTATATGTTCACTGACAGAACTATTCTCCTCCATCTTGCAGCTATAGAATTTATTGGAGACTTCATATCTCTCAATCCGGGCATTTGCTTGAAATATTAACTTCAACTCTTGGAACATCTCATATGCTCCATGATGTTCAAAACGTCGTTGAAGTCCCGATTCTAAGCCGTAAAGCATGGCACACTGAACTATCGAGTAGTCATCAGCTTTGCTCTGCCAGACGTTCATAACATTTGGTGTTGCTCTAGCAGCAGGCCTGGCACCTAGCGGTGCTTCCAGGACGTAATTCTTCTGTGCAGCAATGAGGATAATCCTTAAGTTACGGACCCAGTCCGTGTAATTGCTACCATCATCTTTCAACTTTGCTTTCTCAAGGAACGCATTAAAATTCAACGGAACAACAACACGGGCCATCTATCTACAATCAAACATAGACAAGCAAGATACTATCAGGTACTAAGTTCATGATAAATTTAAGTTCAGTTAATCATATTACTTAAGAACTCCCACTTAGAAATACATCCCTCTAATCTTCTAAGTGATCACATGATCCAAATCAACTAAACCATAACCGATCATCACGTGAAATGGAGTAGCTTTCAATGGTGAACATCAATATGTTGATCATATCTACTATATGTTTCACGCTCGACCTTTTGGTCTCAGTGTTCCGAGGCCACATCTGCATATGCTAGGCTCGTCAAGTTTAACCTGAGTATTCTGCGTCTGCAAAACGGGCTTGCACCCGTTGTAGATGGACGTAGAGCTTATCACACCCGATCATCACGTGGTATCTGGGCACGACGAACTTTGGCAACGGTGCATACTCAGGGAGAACACTTTTATCTTGAAATTTAGTGAGAGATCATCTTATAATGCTACCGTCAATCAAAGCAAGATAAGAGCATAAAAGATAAACATCACATGCAATCAATATAAGTGATATGATATGGCCATCATCATCTTGTGCTTGTGATCTCCATCTCCGAAGCACCGTCATGATCACCATCGTCACCGGCGCGACACCTTGATCACCATCGTAGCATCGTTGTCGTCTCGCCAATCTTATGCTTCCACGACTATCGCTACCGCTTAGTGATAAAGTAAAGCATTACAGCGCAATTGCATTGCATACAATAAAGAGACAACCATATGGCTCCTGCCAGTTGCCGATAACTCGGTTACAAAACACGATCATCTCATACAATAAAATTTAGCATCATCTCTTGACCATATCACATCACAACATGCCTTGCAAAAACAAGTTAGACGTCCTCTACTTTGTTGTTGCAAGTTTTACGTGGCTGCTACGGGCTTAGCAAGAACCGTTCTTACCTATGCATCAAAACTACAACGATAGTTTGTCAAGTTGGTGCTGTTTTAACCTTCACAAGGACCGGGCGTAGCCACACTTGGTTCAACTAAAGTTGGAGAAACTGACACCCGCCAGCCACCTGTGTGCAAAGCACGTCTGTAGAACCAGTCTCGCGTAAGCGTACGTGTAATGTCGGTCCGAGCCGCTTCATCCAGCAATACCGTCAAACCAAAGTATGACATGCTGGTAAGCAGTATGACTTATATCGCCCACAACTCATGTAACATCCCAAATTTTCAATTTGGAATGTTATACATTAGATCATCATTGCATATCAGGTTTTATTGCTTTCTGTTCCGTAACCCTCGAAATCCTAAGCAATTCAAGGACCCTCGGAGAGAGTTGGGGATTTCCCGGTTTTGATATTTGATTCTTTTATCAAATTTTGAAACGAGGATTTTTGTTTTAATTATTTTTCTCTCCGAAAATATTTCATATTAAAATACAAGAGAGGAGATAAGATGAATTCTCCAAAATAAATGAAATGTTGGAGGAAAAATATTAAAATCAAATATTTGTTCCATTTGGATTTTATAGCAATTTTGTTGCATTAGAAAAAAATTGCACGTTTTCAAAATTGCGTTTTAGGGCCAAGATAATGTTCATCTCGTTCTAAATATTTTATTTACACCGTGAAAATTTGCTTTGACATTTTTAGATATTTATTTATTTTTTTCTAGGATTTTATTTCCGTTGGCAAAATTATTATTTTTTTAAAAAAGAGTTCCCGCGCCCGACTGGGCCTAAGGCCCAGCCGAGCCAGGCCGGCCGGCCCGCGCGACCGCCTCCCTCGCCCGCGCCGTCGTGCCTGGCACGGACGCCGAGGAGAGTTCGGCTCGGACTCCTCCCCGGGCGCCCCCTCGCCCAAGCAAGCCGCCACCCCTGCCCCCTTTATAAGCTGCCACCCCACCGCCCAAACCGCCACCCCACCGCGCCTGCCCCACCGCCCCAAGCCGCCGCCGCTGCCGCAGCCGAGCCCCACCGCCGCCGCTTGCTGCTGCCGCCGAGCCACCGCCGCCCCACCGGAGCCCCTCGCCGGAGGTAGCCGCCGGATCTACCGCCGGTTTTTCTTTCTAAAACCGTTCGGTTTTTCTTGAAAACCCTAGATTCATTTTTTTTCGGATCGCCGGTTTTTCTTGGTTCTTCTAGTTAGCGGACGTTCGTCCGAACGTTCATTTTAACGAATGGTTCTTCGTCCGTTAGATATAAGTAACGAACGCTCGTTCATTAGTCTGTTCATCAGTTTTCTTTTATTGGATTTAATCTGCGATTTTCTCTGATCGTGATTTTTGATCCGATCTTAGTTTCTGTTTATCTCTTCGTTCGTTAGTCGGAATCAGGTGATTCAAGCGCCTGAAGTTTCGTCTCGAAACCCTCTTTTCGTTTAACCAACTCAAACAAGTTTTCTCTACTGTAAAATTTGACCTAGTTTCAGATTAGTAAACGAAGCTTCTCTCTTTCGCCGTTTGAGTTTCGTTGCTCCGTTTGATTTGATTCTTTTTGCGAACCAGAGTTCTTAACTTAAACTTTCTGGTCAACCTCTTTTATTTGAGTTTTTCTTGTGCATCGTTGCTTGTTACTTATGTATGCTATTGTTTGCTTGCGATAGAACACCCGGAGTGTGAAGCGTGCTACTACGAGTCCCTAGGTTTCGCAGATCGTTAGCAAGGCAAGTAACACTTTGATCAGACCCCTTTATCACCCAGTTTTTATGCATTAGTTCCAATCCTCAAACATTGCATGATTAGGATGTCATTAACTTGTGGGTTGGGAAGTACTTGATGAGGTAGAACCTATTGCCCTGTTACATTCAAACCCCTGGGAGTTACTCTACGTGTTGCTTATATTACTATGCTATGCTATGCTCATAGACGTGGTTTGGGTTTGAGTGAAATCCATGACAGATGTGAGATTGTTAAATCAATGGTTCAACTTAAGGTGGCAACTTAATCAAACAACTGGGTGGATTGAGGCACCTGGAGTACCCAGTGTTGCATGTATTTTTTTGGAAATCCCGGAGTACCTGTGTGATCTTCCTATGGACCGCCAGCCAGGCTCAAAGGGAACTGAGATGATTCATGCTAGAAACTTCCGTGTGCAGCCACAAGCTATTATGGGCTCTAGCATAGTTGAGTAAGTTATGTGAAGCTCTTGAAGAGGCAGATCAGCAGGTAGTGGGATGTAGGTTTGGTATGGTCTGTCCGGAGTAGAGAGTTAATGTTTCTGAAAGACTGTGTCTCGGTCATCCGTTTCTCAAACACCCTGTAGTGCGAGAAATCCAACGGAGGAGATCGAGTCTTGTGGGAAAAAGTGCACAAACCGATGCAGAGTGTATAATCTAATCATGGTTAGCCGTGTCCCCGGTTATGGACAATTCTTGAGTATCTAGTACTTGGGTTATCACATGTATCTCATCATGTTTAATTAATATTGTTGCATTGTTAATCACTTTAATTGGGATTGAGTTCGAGGAACCTTCTCAATGATGTTTCAACTACCATGATAGTAAAAGTTAAATATATTCCTTTGTTGTAGGAAAAAAATTGGCTTTTTGCAAAACTGTAACCATAGAGCTTTTCACCAGCCAAATATGCATGTAGTGATAGCCTTATTTTGTTCTTGCTCTACTGTGTTACTTTGCCAGCATATTCCATGTGCTAACCCGTTTCGGGCTGCAACGTATTATGTTGCAGACTTTTCAGATGAGGAGTAAGGTTCGTTAGGTCGTTGCCGTGCAGCTCAGTTATGCCATTGGAGTTGATGGACTCACTTTATCTTCCAAGCCTTCTGCTGTTATCGTATTAGATGGCCTTAAGCCATATTATTGTAATAAGTTCTCTCTTGAGACATTCGATGTAATAAGTGTGTGATTGCTACTCTGTTTTAAATCCTTCGAGTATTGTGTGTGTCAGCATTACCAATCCAGTGATGACACAAAAGCATAGAGACTTGACCATCTGAGGTTGGGTCGCTACAAGATGGTATCAGAGCACACGCTGACTGTAGGACACGACCACTAAGATAAACCCTAGGTCACACCTCTCTTCTCATTTCTGACTCCTCTCCATTTTCTACTCTTTAGGATGACGGAGATGAAGAACAAGTTTGCATAACCGGATGAAGACACACCTTTTGGACGTCACTAGGTACTTGAACATTGGAATACCAAGCTTCACCGGGACGTACAACGCCACTTTACCTGAAAAGGAGCGCTGGATGATTCAATTCCAAGTTCCAGGACGGACGTTCTCGCCAACTTCTAAACCCATAGAGTTTTCTTTCGAAGCACCCACCTGGAGTCTAGGCAAGAGCATGGCATCTCACATCACCATGGGACGCATTGGAGAAGTTTACAACAGGGAGCTTAAGGACACTATTTACCAAATATGTGGGCGCCGAGACGAGCAATGGGAAGTAATCAGCACTAAGAAGGATAGATCCATTGCAGCTTTCATCCAGGAGTTAAAGCAACACATTCGACGCCAGGAGAACCAGATGAGCGCGGACATGATGGACTTGAGGAAGGCGAAGACTAGGATCATCGAACTGGAGGAAGAACTCAAGATTACACGCGATGGATATGAGGAGGAAATCCAGACACTACTGGAGACGAATGACGACCTAGTCAAGAAGATCAGAGTAATCATAGGAGTACCAGCACCGGGAGACGAAGACGAAGATCCCACTTGCCCGGACAACTACATCATCATCGACGACACCGATTCCAATCCTAGTGATGATGACTATGAAGACGAAGCTGGAGCAGTAATCATGGAGTCTTCCACCGATCAAAATTTCTAGATGACTACCATATATCACTAGTATTCCCCATGTATTTAGTAGTAGTTGAGCACTTGTGCGATAGTTCTAGATCGTTTGTATGCCCTTGCTTGATTGATTGAGTGAAATGATTGTTTGTCTCATGTGCATATGGGTAGTGTTTTCTCATTAGACCTCTTTTCTATTCTAAATCTCTTCCATCTAAACCCCTCAGATGCCTCCGAGATGTGACACCGGTTTTGCCTTCCCACCGGAGCTCACCTAGTTGATCCAACAGCAGAATACGTTGATGCAATTGCTAGTTCAGAACCAGGGCAACAACAACAACAACAACAACAACCCGCCGCCCGTGGACAACCTAGCCCGTTTTCTAAGGTTACAGCCGCTGGTGTTTTCCAGTAGCATAGAGCCTATAGTTGCTGATGATTGGCTACGCCGTATTGGAATGGAGTTGACCACCACAGGTTGCACAGATGCTGAGAGGGTGCGCTTTGCCGCACATCAATTGGATGGACCAGCAGCCTCATGGTGGGAGAATTACACAGCCACTTTTTCTATAGTCAATGTCACTTGAGACCAGTTTCAGCAAGCTTTCCGCACCGCCCATGTCTCAACTGGAGCTATGCAGATGAAGAAGCGGGAGTTTCGCAACCTACGCCAGGGGAACCGTACTGTGGCTCAGTACGTGGATGAGTTTAGCAAGTTATCTCGCTACACCCCTGATGATGTGGCCACAGATGCAGCGAAACAGGAGAAGTTCATGGAAGGGCTGAATGATCAGATGAGTATGCAGTTGATGGTAACAACCTTCAACAACTACCAGGAGTTGGTAGATAAGGCTCTTATGATTGAAGGGAAGCAACAGCAGATTGAGAGCCGCAAGAGGAAGTATGGACAAGGGAAGTATAACTCAGGAGCTCAGCAGAAACCTCGCCTAACCCTGAACTCGGGAGGACTTGTTCATAACCATGAAGATCACAACCACACCTGAGGAGGACCGCATAACCACAATGGTTCTAAGAATGGGAATGGGAACGGAACCAACAATAACCATAACCGCCCCAACCCAGCCACACCCGCCAAAAGGGACTTAAGTCATGTTACGTGTTTCAAGTGCGGGAAGACTGGACACTACGCCACGGAGTGCCCTGAAGGAAAGAATGGAAATGGAAATGGGAGCGCTGGGAAGAAGCCAAATCCATTCAACAAAGGACAAGTGAACCACGTTAACATGGAGGAGGTTGAAGAGCAGCCGGACACGGTAACAGGTAAGTTTTTGGTTAAGTCATTTACCGCTCCTGTTCTTTTTGATACTGATGCATCGCATTCATACATATCAAGGGGATTTGTGGATAAGTTTAAACTACCAACCCAAACCCTTAAGACCCCTCTTTTAGTAAGTTCACCCGGAGCAGAGTATATGGCCAGCCGATGGTGTGACCAGATACCCTTAACCATTGGTACACATGTTTTTCCGTCCGACCTAATTATCTTGGAGTCACAAGGACTGGATGTGATATTGGGTATGGACTGGATGTCAAAGTTTGGAGCAAGCATTGACTGTGCTAGTAAGTCGATTTATCTCACCACCCCGGAAGGAAAAAGGATTAAGTATGTATCTAGGCATGTGCCTAGGAGGAGTCAAGTGAATGCCCTTACGGGAGTTGTTCAGGAGGAAGTGCCTGTAGTGAAGGATTACCCGGATGTTTTTCCAGAGGAGTTACCAGGCATGCCACCAGATAGAGACATTGAGTTTTTGATAGAGCTGTTGCCAGGTACAGGACCAATATCCAAGAGACCCTATCGGATGCCCGCAAATGATCTGGAAGAAATTAAGAAACAGATCAAGGAATTATTGGAGAAAGGATACATCCAAAGAAGTTCATCACCTTGGGGAGCCCCAGTACTTTTGGTTGAGAAGAAGGATAAATCCCTGAGGATGGTTGTTGATTATCGAGCATTAAATGAAGTGACGATTAAGAACAAGTACCCACTGCCGATGATCAACGATCTGTTTGATCAGTTGCAAGGAGCTAAAGTGTTTCCGAAGATCGATTTGCGATCGGGGTATCATCAGTTGAATATACGAGAGAAGGACATACCGAAGACAGCATTCACAACACGATATGGATTATACGAGTACACGATCATGTCATTTGGACTGACTAACGCCCCTGCCTATTTCATGAGCATAATGAACAAGGTGGTCATGGAGTATTTGGACAAGTTTGTTGTGGTGCTTATTGACGATATTATGGTATACTCGAAGAACGAGGAGGAGCACAAGGAGCATTTGCGCTTAGTTCTCAAGAAACTCAGGGAACATCAGTTGTATGCTAAGTTTAGCAAATGCGAATTTTGGTTGAAGGAAGTCGGGTTCCTTGGACATGTTATATCAGGAGAAGGTATAACTGTAGACCCCAGCAAAATTCAGTCAGTCACTGAATGGTTGGCACCCATTTCAGTTAGCAAGATCCGTAGTTTTCTTGGACTCGCAGGATACTACCGGAGATTCATCGAGAATTTTTCCAAGATTGCAAAGCCAATGACTGAACTGTTGAAGAAGGATACTAAGTTTAAATGGACAGAAGATTGTGAGGCAAGTTTCCAGGAATTGAAGAAACGTTTGACTACAGCGCCAGTGCTAACACTGCCAGATATACATAAGGAGTTCCAAGTGTACTGCGATGCCTCACGCTTAGGACTTGGATGTGTGCTTATGCAGGACGGGAGAGTTGTTTCGTATGCCTCACGACAACTAAAACCTCATGAGTTGAACTATGCCACGCATGATTTGGAGTTAGCAGCCGTAGTGCCTGCATTGAAGACCTGGAGACATTGCCTTATTGGAAACCGTTGTGATGTGTACACGGACCATAAGAGTTTGAAATACATTTTCACCCAGAAGGAGCTGAACCTTCGACAGAGGAGATGGTTGGAGCTTATAAAGGATTATGACATGAAACTACACTATCATCCAGGAAAGTCCAATGTCGTAGCAGACGCTTTGAGCCGGAAGAGTTATGCTAATATCCTTGAAAGTAGGGGACTGCCGAAGGAATTAGCAGAGGACATCATGGAACTTCGATTGGAGATTGTTCCTAGAGGATTTATTGCAACAATGGAGGTCCAGTCGACATTGCTGGACAAGATTCAGGAAGCCCAGAAAGAGGACAAGGAGATTGCTGAGATAAAGGAGAAGATGAGCATAGGAAAGGCCAAAGGTTTTCGTGAAGATGAGCACGATACCCTATGTTTTGAGGACCGAGTTATGTGCCCAATAACCAGGAGATCAGGAAGTTAATACTTCAAGAGGCCCATGACTCACCATACTCGATACACCCTAGGAACACCAAGATGTATTTGGATTTGAAGGAACGTTTCTGGTGGACCGATATGAAGAAGGATATTGCCGAGTATGTCGCTGTATGTGATGTATGTCAGAGAGTTAAGGCAGAACATCAGAAGCCAGCAGGACTGTTACAGCCTATGCCGATACCCGAATGGAAGTGGGATAAACTGGGCATGGACTTTATCACTGGATTGCCCAGGACCAAAGCAGGATACGATTCCATATGGGTAGTAGTTGATCGCTTGACCAAAGTAGCTCACTTCAGCCCAGTGAAAACTACCTATACAAGTGCAAAGTTGGCCAAGATATATATGTCCAGGATCGTATGTCTGCATGGAGTTCCGAGGACCATTGTATCAGATAGAGGAACACAGTTTACTTCAAAGTTCTGGCATCAGTTACATCAGACTTTGGGAGCAAGGTTAGAGTTCAGCACAGCTTTTCACCCATAGACAGATGGACAGACCGAGAGAGTGAACCAAATTTTGGAGGACATGTTGAGAGCCTGTGCGCTAGATTATGGATCTAGTTGGGATGACAATTTGCCATACGCAGAGTTTTCCTACAACAATAGCTATCAAGCCAGTTTGAAGATGGCACCGTTAGAAGCCCTGTATGGACGAAGATGCAGAACACTGTTAATGTGGGACGAGGTAGGAGACCGACAGTTGTTTGTACCAGACTTGATCAAGGAGTCTGAGGAGAAGGTAAAATTGATCCGAGACCGACTGAAGATTGCTCAGTCCAGGCAGAAGAGTTATGCAGACCCAAAACACAAGGAGGTAATCTACGAAATTGGAGACAGAGCATATCTGCGGGTATCGCCCTTGCGAGGAGTGAAACGTTTTGGAGTTAAAGGAAAGTTAGCCCCGAGATTTGTAGGACCGTATCGCATTTTGGAACGGATGGGAGAAGTTGCCTACAAGTTGGAGTTACCTGAGGGATTGTCAGGAATCCACGATGTGGTCCATGTTTCACAGCTGAAGAAGTGTCATGCCGAGATGGCAGATATACCGCTAAGAGATACAGTACCCCAGGAGGCGATTCAGTGGGACAGTGATTTGACTTATGAGGAGAAACCAGTTAAGATTCTTGAGTTTGCCAGCAGAATCACCCGAAGTAAGGTTATCAAGTTATGTAAAGTTCAGTGGAGCCACCATACCGAGGACGAAGCCACCTGGGAACGAGAGGATGATCTCTGCAAAGACCAGCCGCACCTATTTTCTAGCCAGCCCGAATCTCGAGGGCGAGATTCATCTTATGGGGGGTAGGTTTGTAACATCCCAAATTTTCAATTTGGAATGTTATACATTAGATCATCATTGCATATCAGGTTTTATTGCTTTCCGTTCCGTAATCCTCAAAATCCTAAGCAACTCAAGGACCCTCGGAGAGAGTTAGGGATTTCCCAGTTTTCATATTTGATTCTTTTATCAAATTTTGAAACGAGGATTTTGGTTTTAATTATTTTTCTCTCCGAAAATATTTCATATTAAAATACAAGAGAGGAGATAAGATGACTTCTCCAAAATAAATGAAATGTTGGAGGAAAAATATTAAAATCAAATATTTGTTACATTTGGATTTTAAAGCAATTTTGTTGCATTAGAAAAAAATTGCATGTTTTCAAAATTGCATTTTAGGGCCAAGAAAATGTTCATCTCGTTCTAAATATTTTATTTAGACGGTGCCAATTTGTTTTGGCATTTTTAGATATTTATTTATTGTTTTCTAGGATCTTATTTCCGTCGGCAAAATTATTTAAAAAAAGAGTTCCCGCACCCGACTGGGCCTAAGGCCCAGCCGAGCCAGGACGGCCCGCCCGCGCCACCGGCTCCCTCGCCCGCGCTGCCGTGCCCGGCACGGACGCCGAGGAGAGTCCGACTCGGACTCCTCCCCGGGCGCCCCCTCGACCAAGCAAGCCCCCGCCCCCTTTGTAAGCCGCCACCCCGCCGCCCAAACTGCCACCCCACCGC